>NC_051227.1:11131867-11156867 GCF_015220715.1 Pygocentrus nattereri
TATTATAGTGCAATATATTATATATTATTATAATGCAGTATACAATATATGATTATAGTGCAGTATGTTATATATTATTATAGTGCAGTATATTATATATTATTATAGTGCAGTATATTATATATTATTATAGTGCAGTATACTATATATTATTATAGTGCAGTATGTTATATATTATTATAGTGCAATATATTATATATTATTATAGTGCAGTATGTTATATATTATTATAGTGCAGTATATTATATATTATTATAGTGCAGTATGTTATATATTATTATAGTGCAATATATTATATATTATTATGATGCAGTATACAATATATGATTATAGTGCAGTATATTATATATTATTATAGTGCAGTATGTTATATATTATTATAGTGCAGTATATTATATATTATTATAGTGCAGTATATTATACATTATAACAGTGTAGTATATATTATAGTGTAGTATATTATATACTATAGTATATTATAGTATAGTGTACCATATTATATATTATTATAGTGGTGCAGTATATTATATATTATTATAGTGTAGTATATTATATAACAGTGTAGTATATATTATAGTGTAGTATATTATATACTATAGTATATTATAGTATAGTGTACCATATTATATATTATTATAGTGGTGCAGTATATTATATATTATAACAGTGTAGTATATATTATAGTGTAGTATATTATATACTATAGTATATTATAGTATAGTGTACCATATTATATATTATTATAGTGGTGCAGTATATTATATTATTATAGTGTAGTATATTGTTATTATAGTATAGTATATTATATATTATAATAGTGTAGTACATTACATTATTACAGTGTAGTATATTATATATTACAACAGTGTAATATATTATGTATTATTACAGTGCATTATATTATTATAGTGTAGTATATCATATATTAGTGTAGTATATCATATATTATAATAGTGTAGTATATTATATATTACTATAGTATAGTGTACTATATTATATATTGTTATAGTATATATATTGTATATAGTATATTATAGTATAGTGTACTCACATACACACATTATAGTATATTATTATATATAATATTATTACATTGTATATAATTATATTATTATAGTACGTTATTATTGTATTAGATATTATATTATTATATGGGGCTTTTCCTTGTGGACATTCCTCCGTTTTGACAGGTCAGATCAGGTCCTCCACTGATCTTCAGGTTTCATGATAATCTGCAGTTTTTGCTGCTGGAGATTCTAAACTGTCTTGGTTCACTTGTTGCTAATTGATACGTTTGACTCGCTTTCCATCATTTTTAGCGCATCTCCATCTGTTTAAGAGGCTATACTACACTACACAACACCACACTACACTACACAACACCACACTACACTACACTACACTATACTAGTGCTCCTGTCTGATTTAAGTGGCTTGTTTAAAAAATGAATGAATATGAAAAAATTACGACTTTGTTTTTTGTAATTTGCAAATTTGCAAAAATAAAAAAACGGAAAGGCGCCATTAAATAATAAATAAATTACAGCGCAATTTTTCCATAAGCCCATTGTAATCTGAGCGACAGCTGCGCAGGTGATGTGTGGTATTTATTCTCCTGCTCAGTCTTAGTGCTGTAATAAGACATTTATAAAGAACTCGTCGGGAAGCCGAATAACATTATTACACTATTACAACATAATACTTTCTATTAAGGTGAACTAGACTAGACCCAGAGCGCCGAGGCTGAAGCCTGACTGGCAGCTTTTCAGTGAATTAATGATCAACAAATAAACACAATCAGAGAGATTTTCCACTTTATTTAGTGTGAAAACCTGTCATTCTTGAGCAGGAGACTCCAGGCACAATCAGGCACAGTCAGACACAACCAGGCACAATCAGACACAATCAGCCACAATCAGACAGTCAGGCACAGTCAGGCACAACCAGGCACAGTCAGGCACAATCAGGCACAATCAGGCACAGTCAGGCACAGTCAGACACAACCAGGCACAATCAGACACAATCAGCCACAATCAGACAGGCAGGCACAGTCAGGCACAGTTAGGCACAACCAGGCACAGTCAGGCACAATCAGGCACAGTCAGACACAACCAGGCACAATCAGACACAATCAGCCACAATCAGACAGTCAGGCACAGTCAGGCACAGTCAGGCACAACCAGGCACAGTCAGGCACAATCAGGCACAGTCAGACACAATCAGGCACAATCAGGCACAATCAGGCACAATCAGACAGTCAGGCACAGTCAGGCACAATTAGGCACAGTCAGACACAATCAGGCACAGTCAGGCATAATCAGGCACAGTCAGATACAATCAGACACCGTCAAGCACAACCAGGCACAGTCAGGCACAGTCAGGCTTAATCAGGCACAACCAGGCACAATCAGGCACAACCAGGCACAATCAGACACAATCAGGCACAATCAGGCAGTCAGGCACAGTCAGGCACAATTAGGCACAGTCAGACACAATCAGGCACAGTCAGACATAATCAGGCACAGTCAGACACAATCAGACACCGTCAAGCACAACCAGGCACAGTCAGGCACAATCAGGCTTAATCAGGCACAGTCAGACACAGTTAGACACAGTCAGGCACAATCAGACACAGTCAGGCACAGTCAGGCAAAATCAGGCACAGTCAGACACAATCAGGCATGGCCAGGCACAATCAGGCACAGTCAGACACAGTCAGGCACAGTCAGGCACAATCAGACACAATCAGATACGGCCAGGCACAATCAGGCACAATCAGACACAATCAGGCATTGGTCAGGCACAATCAGACACAACCAGACACAGTCAGACACAACCAGACACAGTCAGGCACAATCAGGCACAGTCAGGCACGCTCAGACACAGTCAGACACAATCAGACACAATCAGGCACAGTCAGGCACAGTCAGGCACAATCGACACAGTCAGACACAGTCAGGCACAGTCAGACACAGTCAGACACAATCAGGCACAGTCAGGCACGCTCAGACACAATCAGATACAGTCAGGCACAATCAGACATAATCAGACACAATCAGATATGGTCAGGCACAATCAAGCACAGTCAGACACAATCAGACACAGTCAGACACAATCAAGCACAATCAGGCACAGTCAGGCACAGTCAGGCACAATCAGACATGGTCAGGCATGGTCAGGCACATTCAGGCACAATCAGGCACAGTCAGACACAATCAGCCACAGTCAGGTGCAGCCAAACACAATCAGGCACAGTCAGGCGCGGTCAGGCACAATCAGGCACAGTCAGGCACAATCAGACACAATCCAACACAGTCAGGCACAATCAGACACAGTCAGACACAATCAGGCACAGTCAGGCGCAGTCAGGCGCGGTCAGGCGCGGTCAGGCACAGTCAGGCACAATCAGACACAGTCAGACACAATCAGGCACAGTCAGGAGCAGTCAGACACAATCAGACACAGTCAGACACGGTCAGGCATGGTCAGGCACATTCAGGCACAGTCAGACACAATCAGACACGGTCAGGCATGGTCAGGCACATTCAGGCACAGTCAGACACAATCAGACACAGTCAGACACAATCAAGCACAATCAGGCACAGTCAGGCACAATCAGACACAGTCAGACCCAATCAGGCACAGTCAGGTGCGGCCAGACACAATCAGCCACAGTCAGGTGCGGCCAGACATAATCAGGCACAGTCAGGAGGGATTTCAAACATTTCTGAATTACATGCAATTACAAAATGTTTCATTGACGTTTTAACGAAATTTGCTGTTATTATCATTGTAGTTATTATTGTTGTTATTATTATTATTGTGGCTATTATTGCTGTTATTATAATTATTGTAGTTATTATTGCTGTTGTTATTATTATTATTATTGTAGTTGTTATTGCTGTTATTATTGTTATTGTAGTTATTATTGCTGTTATTATTGTTATTGTAGTTGTTTGTTATTTTATTATTTTGTCCCCGTAAATAAAATTTAATCCTTGAAATTAAACGACTTTTTTTCCACGCAAAAGTAAAAATTCATCACTTTTATTAACCCCGCCCCCTCCTCTCTCAGTGCCCTACAAGTTCTTCTCGGACCCCTCCGGGCTGAACGAGAAGAGGAAGCAGAGGAGGATCCGCACCACCTTCACGAGCTCGCAGCTGAAGGAGCTCGAGCGCGTGTTCGCCGAGACGCACTACCCGGACATCTACACGCGCGAGGAGCTCGCGCTGAAGATCGACCTGACGGAGGCGCGCGTGCAGGTGCCTCTTTAAATACAAATCAATTTACAAAAACTAATCATTTAAATGCAAATTAAACTGAAGTGTTCATGAATATTTATTTACCTTCGTCATTCAAATATAAACAGTAATAAATCAGTACAGCATCCATCAAATCACGCAGACAATGCGGTTAATGTTTATTAAAAACTAATAAAATGTAAAAGTCATGACGCTTCATATTTTATTTTATTTTAAGTCCAGTATTTAAACACAAACACCGCGTTTTTACAATCAGCTGAAAAAAGAGCAGAAGGAAAAAACTCCTGGGTCACATTTTGAAGCATAAACGATTTTTTCTTTGCTTTAATAATTGCGTTAATTTCTCTTCAGTGAAACCAAAAGTTAAAACAAAAATCCAGAATTGTGATTTGAGTTTTTTTGCATTTGCAAACTTAAAAATTTAATTTGTAGCTTTTTTAAACTTTAAATGAAAAACATTCCGTATTTAAGCTTTAAAACTCAGAATACATAAGATGTTTCATCAGGTGGCCACCACATCATCTACTGCTCAGAGTCTATAATTTGTCTTTGTATATTTACCAAAAATATTTTTACTTCTTCTAAGTAAATTTTTTAAGAATCTTCCTTTTCCGCACATCTTAGTCCTTAAACTGCCAGTTCCTCCTAATCTAATGAAAACCAGCTGCTATGCTGAAAGATGCTGGATGTACCACTGCAGGTCTATAGGGGACTGGGTTTCTGGTCAAAGCTGGTGGCCCATGTTCACGTCCACTCCAGTCATTATCTCACTGATTTCTGGAAGATGGTCTAAAGCTACTCCACCCACCCGAGCACCAATAAAACAAGGTCAATTAACAGGTGTTGTCACTCCTGCAGGTGTGGTTCCAGAACAGGCGCGCCAAGTTCCGCAAACAGGAGCGCGCCGCCAACTCCAAAAGTGGAAATGCAGGCAACAGCGGGAACGCCAAGAAGTCAGGCGAGGCGCGCTCTTCGTCCGAGGATGATGAGTCCAAAGAGTCCACATGCAGCCCAACACCGGACAGCACGGCCTCCCTGCCCAGCTCGGGCAACATGGGCAGCCCAGGGGCCGGAAGCCTCAGCCCCAGCCCGGTGTCGGTGTCCTCGGCCGGCTTCGCCAGCACTTCCACATCCCCGTCCGTCCACCAGGGGCTGAAGTCTCCTACTTGGCCCGGGACAGGTGGCCTGACCCCGGGCGGCCCCCAGGGGCCAGAGCTGCTGAAGACATGGCAGCCCGCGGACAGTATGGCCGCCGGCCCCTTCGCCGGAGTGCTCTCCTCCTTCCACAGAAAGCCGGGGGCCCTCAAGACCAACCTGTTTTAGACGTGGGCTTTTCTTCTCTCTCTTAGTGTGTGGTCCCTTACACTGTTGCTGCCTTGCTCTGTTTCTGTTTTACCTTAGAGCTGGACTCCCTTCTAATTTATTGTCATGTTGGACTTGTTGGCGCTTCCACTGTCTGTGAGTGTGTAAGAGTGTGTGTGAGTGTGTGAGTGTGTGTGTCTTGATTGTAAACATTATCAGCAGTTATTATCCATGTCCGCCAACCACTCCGCCACTTCCCGTTAGTTGTGTCCTTTGTCCTGTTTTCCTCTCTACCAGTAACCAGCCAATGAGGTGTTTTCTTCTAATCTCCCAGTTTTGACTATAGACCTGTATTACTGAATGAACAGCTAGTGCTGAACTAATAACTAGAGCATCAGATTCACTCTTTCAGTGCACAGTGAACACCAACAATGGTGAACTTACATTTACAGCATTTGACTGATGCTCTTGTCCAGAGCGACTTACAATTTGATCTTTTTTTTAAATTTTTTTTTTAACACAAGTAAGCGAAGGCGGTGTTAGGAGTCTTGCCCAAGGACTCTTATTGGTATAGTGTAGGGTGCTGCCCAGGTGGGGGATTGAACCCCAGTCTACAGTGTAGAAGGCAGAGGTGTTACCCACTACACTAACCAACCAACTTACATATAGGATGCTGAGTGAAGCTCCACTGTATTAAAACAACAGGGCTGGATCTACAGCAGAGATGTTGACATTCACTTCATGCGAGTGTCAGGTGAGTCTGGAGTGTCGGGGGCGCAAGTCTGAATCGAGTCTCTGCGGCGCGAGTCCGACAAGTTTGAGTTGAGTCTCAAGTTGCTGGTGTGCAAGTCTTGAGTCTTTAGGCTTTAAGTCTCTAGAGTTTGAGTCTGAGTCAAATTTCAGGACTCTGGAGTTCAAGTCTAAGTCAAGTCTTGACTCTCTAGTCCAAGTTCAGTCTTGAACCGGTGGGGCTCGATTTTGACTAGAGTCTCAAGCCTCTGGTACTCGAGTTTGAGTTGAATCTCAAGTCTCTGGAGTGAGAGTCCAAGTTGTATCTCGAGTCTTTAGAATATTTAAGTTTAGTATCATTATCAGCTGCTGGCCTTGCATTGGACAAAAGTCGACCAGCTAAAAACCTGTCAGGTTTGATTTGGCTTAACATAAGAAGCCACTTATGATAGAAAACCTTCAGTAAGAGGGACAGAACTGAAGCGCAACCCAAGCAAACGTCAACTAAACTGGCTGACAACTTCAGGTAAATCAGCAATTATGCTAGTTGGCATACTTTGCCAACAATGACATGCAAATCAGACATTAAGTAGTTTTGCCTCGTTACTTTAAACAGTTACTGCATGTAGCGCTTCATTTCGCCCATAAGGCTCCAAGTTTTTCTACGATGAAACATTTGTTATGCGAAGCCGTACTGAACCTGACATCTGCCGCAAGCTGACTGCATAACGACTGCACATGGCCATGGTTTATTCTCAGGCCCACCATTATGAATCATACCTCTCGAGTCTCAAGTCAGTTAAGGCGCGTTAGAGTCACAAATCACTTATGAGTTGAAGTCGAATTGTGAGTCAGGTAAAGAGGAGTCACAGCTGCGAGTCAGTTAAGAGTGAGTCAGAGTTGTGAATCACTCATGAGTTGGAGTCGAGTTGTGAGTCAGGTAAAGAGGAGTCACAGCTGCGATTCAGTTAAGAGCGAGTCAGAGTTGTGAATCACTTATGAGTTGGAGTCGAGTTGTGAGTCAGTTTAAGAGGAGTTGCAGTTGTGGGTCAATTAAGGCTGAGTTGGACTTAAGCTTCGAGTCAGTTGAGACTGAGGCAGGCTAGTCTTGAGACAATTCAGAGCAAACCTGAGTTGAGTCGCAAGTCAGTTAACTTCCCCAGCTACAGCTGTGAACACCTACCGTGTCCTACAGTGAAGTTTAACTGGACTCCAACAGCCTAAACACACTGTAGGGGTCAGGAATTCCTCTGTGCCGTCCACACATACCAGCCAAAACCTCCGAAAGCTTCAAGCTTGACCTCAGTTTGGAGATTTGACTGGCCAAGTAACTCGAGACTCCAGTCAACTGAGCATGTACAAAACCACATGACGCCCAGCGACCGAGTTCAGACCCACTAAACCTGGAAAGAGCTGAATTAACCAGGTCGCACGTATCCATTCAACTGGAGGGGAATCCTACAGCCGGGTCTGGCTGGAGGGGACGCCGGCATTCATTCCCATTTCTGCCTATTCCTCTTCTTTTCAGACCTTCCCATTCATCCACAGTCCTCCTCTCAGCTTCAGGCCAAACAGTGCAGAAGCCCAAAGGACAGTTTGGAGAAGGGATTGGGTGACGGTCACCAGCAAGCACAACTTCCTTTTAAGGATCACAAAGCCTCTTTGAAGAGCGAGAGAGAAAGAAGTGCAGCCCCATTAGCAGCAGGGAAGTGAGTGTCGGCATTGGGGGAGCAGCGAAAGCAAACATGCCAGCGCGGCTGGCCATGAAGACGCCGTTAGCACGCGGCCCTTCCGCAGAACGCTAACAGGCGGCTATTCGCCCTCATTCAACATCAGCAACACTAACACTTCATCACAACGGAGCTGCTGCAAGTCCTTCACTGACCAAACACGGCTAAGTGTCCTCCTCACCCTCCCTCCCCCCTCACCTCCCCTCCCCTCCCTCCTCCCCCTCCTCACCTCCCCTCACCCCCCCCCAGCTCTCCTCACCTTCCTCAACTCCCCTCACTCCCCCCCCCCAGCTCTCCTCCCTCACACACCCCCCCCCCCCAGCTCTCCTCCCTCACACACCCCCCCCCCCCCCCCCCCTCGAACAGAGCGCTCCGAGCCAGAATGATGAGCTGCAGCCTGTCAGGAGTCCGGGCACCGCATGGCAGTCCGTTACGGCCGTACAGACCCAGCAGTCGTCAGGCATCTCTGGCTTGTGTTTGTAGGGTCCGAAGGCCGATACCGATGGTCACCCACTGCAGTGGTTCGGCCCGGTTTCAGCTGCTCAGTCACTCATTTAAAAGCTTCTTCGTGCAGCGTCTCCATTACTGTGTGAATGTGTATCCGAAGCCTAGTTAAGCCATTAGCATTAATTTATTAAAAAAAAAAACAAAGGGAGGATGTTTGTCTTTTTCTTTCAGTCGGGCTCCTAAAATATTGTACCATGAGACTATTTTGTAAATAGTAATATAAATACTGCGTAGTTTGACTTTTATTCTGGTAACTTGCCACTAAGCTGTACTTGAGTCGAGTGGCGTGAAGTCGTTAGGGTGTGTTTTCTTTTTTTTTCAGCCGCAGGCCTTCCGTTCATTAATGGCACCGTGTAATACTGTACAAAATAAACAGCATCTAAAGCACCGCCTGGTTCACGCCCAGTATCTTGTTTTTGTTTCTGTCTTCAAACCTAACACGGATGTGTGTGTGTGTATATATATATATCTATCTATCTATATCCATCCATCCATCCATCCATCTAAACAGGTTCTTCAAACAATCTTATACAAATAGTTTCCCATCATACAGAAGAACCATTTAGTCAAGCAAAAGAGTGACCACAGCTCTACACACAGTCATCGTTTTAAGGGTGTGGAGCATCAATTAAGCTGATATTTTAATCAAATTATGCTCTATAAATTACTATAACGCCATAACTTACAGCCACAGTGGTGTATGTGAAAACCTGTGACACTAAGGGTGTATTTTCCTTGAGCTGTGTAAATGTATAAACCAGACCTCCACGGCTAGGCGCTGTAGCTTCAGAAGCACCACTAATGGACCGTGTTCATTTCATCTTACTTGTACATGAATGAAATCGTATATTTTTCCAAGTAACTTGCATTATTTTTATGGTCCAGTCACCACAATTATGGTTCATTCAGTGTAAAGAGCAGCCGGTGTTAAAAACAGAGACACAAGGTTTTATAGAGCATGCACTATTACATATAGACTCAGTGGCCATTTTATTAGAAACACCTACCTTGCCCTTCCACTAACTGGCCATTTTATTAGAAACACCAAACTCATACTGCCACTCACTGGCCACTTTCTAAGAAATGAATAACTAGTGCTTTCACTCAGTGGCCCCTTTACTGGAAACACTACCCTTGTGCTTCCATTAACTGGCCACACTTGGTGCTGAAAAAAGACCATTAGAACCATCAAAACCGGATGATTTTTCTTTCTAACAGAAACTGGCTTAATGGTGGCCATTAAAGAAACCACTTGTTTCCTGTAGGGCACCTTTAGTTCCCATTAGAAAACTAGCAAATGAGTCTGGACACCCAGAACACCTAATAAACCCTTCAGGAAACACAAAACACCACTTTATTACTTTATTAGAAACAGCTACCTCTGATGTCCTATATTTAAGTGTACAATTACAGGCTGTTGCTGCATAATTCCCCAGCCCTACTCTCCCCGCATCATCAATGGTCAGTTTCTGACCGCAGGACCGCTGTGCTCCAGATATTTGGGTTGTGGACCCTCCGAGCACAGCAGTGACACGGACATGGTTTGGTTTTTCGTCCTAGCGTCACTGTTGGGCTGAGAGTGGTGCGTCACCCAAAAGTATCCAGCCAACAGGGTCCAGTGGCCAGAAACTGGCCATCTATGAGACTGAAACTGACCATCTGCGAGACTGAAACTGGCCATCTACGAGACTGAAACTGGCCACCTATGAGACTGAAACTGGCCACCTATGAGACTGAAACTGGCCATCTGTGAGACTGAAACTGGCCATCTGTGAGACTGAAACTGACCATCTGTGAGACTGAAACTGACCATCTATGAGACTGAACCTGACCATCTGAGACTGAACCTGGCCATCTATGAGACTGAACCTGGCCATCTATGAGACTGAAACTGGCCATCTGAGACTGAAACTGGCCATCTATGAGACTGAAACTGGCCATCTGAGACTGAAACTGGCCATCTGTGAGACTGAAACTGGCCATCTGAGACTGAAACTGGCCATCTGTGAGACTGAAACTGGCCATCTGAGACTGAAACTGGCCATCTATGAGACTGAAACTGGCCACCTATGAGACTGAAACTGACCATCTATGAGACTGAAACTGACCATCTATGAGACTGAAACTGCCATCTGTGAGACTGAAACTGACCATCTGTGAGACTGAAACTGACCATCTGTGAGACTGAAACTGGCCATCTATGAGACTGAAACTGGCCATCTATGAGACTGAAACTGGCCATCTGAGACTGAACCTGGCCATCTGAGACTGAACCTGGCCATCTGTGAGACTGAACCTGACCATCTGTGAGACTGAACCTGACCATCTGTGAGACTGAACCTGACCATCTGAGACTGAAACTGGCCACCTATGAGACTGAAACTGACCATCTGTGAGACTGAAACTGGCCATCTGAGACTGAAACTGGCCATCTATGAAACTGAAACTGGCCATCTATGAGACTGAAACTGGCCATCTATGAGACTGGAACTGGCCATCTGTGAGACTGAAACTGGCCATCTGTGAGACTGAAACTGGCCATCTATGAGACTGAAATTGACCATCCATGAGGTCAGTTTCATCACTTCGATTGAGACTGAAAGGTCAGTGCTAACATCGTGGTGGAGTGTCGTTACTGACGTCACTCTGAACGAAAGCCGCCAGGTCGTCATGCCGGCCACAGACACTGAACGCAGAGGTCAGTAAGCGCCGAGAGAATCGTTTCATTTCCTGACCTTAAAGCTGAAAGGTTTGATGTTTGAGTGAAGGACATTATTTTGTTAAATAAACTGAATTTATTGGCAGTGACGTTACAGAAGTTCCTGCTGTTCATATACAACAACCTACGCGCTCTCTCCACTATATACGTTTACATTTATATGAAAACATGTATACATACACACTGCGCATGTTTATAGTCTACTCCTAATTTAAATATGTAAATATGGGTTTTAATATAGTCGTGAGCATAAGTCTCAATACCCCCAGTCAAACGCCACGTTCTGCTGATTTTCATAAGCGAAAATAAAAACCGCACAGAGAACAAACTTAAATATTTACTGCGCAATTCCTATTAATTTAGCATCTTTTACACAAGCCACATTTTCTGTTTGTTTTAATGTGCAAAATTCCACAACTGTACATTAAAATATGCAGAAAAAAAATGATGCAAAGATGTAATTTGGCCAAAGGCGCCCAAACCTTTAAAGTCATGCAGCTTAATTCCACAGCTGGACACTGCAGGCCAGTTGAGCCGGACAGTGAATAGAACACGTGGTGCTGGACCAGACAAACCGACTCTACTTTTCCCAGATTTTGCACTGATGACTTTCTGCTTTCCAACCTCAGGAACGCCACACAGTCCCTCCTTGACCAATCAGGGCACAAAGACAGGCAGCGGTCACATCAGCGGTTAGTTTTTATTCACCTGAAAAGATCATCTTCATCAACAACAACAACAAACAACAACAGCAACAAGGACAAGGACACAGGTGTTTAGAGGTCATTCACAAATATTAACTTAAAATGAAATATTAATAAAACGAGGTTTCGGGTAAAACCTGTCCGATCATCACTCAGAGAAACATCTGAACCAAGAAAACAGAACAGTTTAAAAAGTTAAAACATGAAACAAAACGGCACGACGCACAGACTCGAGGACGACGCCGTGCTCTGTAGCGCCCCCACCCGGCCGTGTAAAGCGGAATAACAGACGAGCTTCAGAGGAAAAGCTTCTCGGTTGTGTTTCAACATCTCAATAACAGCCATTTTAACACAGGACCTCAGGAAATGTCTAAACGCTACTTAGTTTTTCTCTAAACCTAAACTCAGTAATGCTCGTTTTCAGCCTCAGCACCACCAGGTCCGGTTTACACAGACTGCAGGAGGAGTGAGACTTCAGCTGAACTTCCACAGTAGTGCCTTGATTAGTAAATTCTCTTAAAGTCCTGCAGTGTCCTCTGGTGGCCACTTTCGGTATCTCCAAAATGGGGCATACAGCAGCGTCTGTCTCGAAGTAGCAGTAAAGTGAGAGTTTATGGTTGTAGCCAAACCTCGTCACTCCACAAAGGACAACGGACCGACCTTAGTAGTAATTTTGGACCATTTCCACACACAACCTAGACTCATTAGTGTACATGGTGTAATAAATGAACAGATAAACGGAGTTAATGGGTTGTCCTGTGGAAGCAACTCTGGAGTAATGAAGCTACACAGATTTTGAGACGAAAGTGGCTGGAAAAAAGGCCCAAATGTTTAACACTTGGCAAAACAGCATTTAAAGTTGCTAACATACTAAACATGAGCACTTGTGACTGGTCTAATTTGGGGAGAACGTTCTAGAAGCCTCCCAACAATCCCACATACAGTACTGTGCAGAACCAAGAGAGCACCCTTCATTTATTTCATTCTTTGTCAAAACACCCATCAAGTTCTTCCTTTTTCCAGGAGATATTTCTGAGGAGATAGTCAGACTCCTAACAACCACCCGCAAGACCTGCTAGACCCCAAAACTGTCCATATCAGATAAACAGCACTGAAAGCTTTGATCTCTGAGAGAGAGGAGAAAATCGAGCTGCTTCAGATCTGAAAACATCCACAGGTGTTTCTGTCCATCCTTCCACTGTGAGAAGACCACTCAGCGCTGTGGGTCTGAAAGGACGTGTAGATGATCGAGAAGAACCTCACTGAGAAAAGGAGACAGACACATCAAACAAAGGAGCTGAACGACGGACTGACCGCCCCAGAGTCCAGACCTCAACACCTTTCTCAGCTAATAGTTAATTTGGGGTTACAGAAAGCAGGGAATGCAAAACCAACTTCCAAGACTGAACTTTGATGAGAACGGTTTCTCTGAAAAACTGAAATCAAGTCCGAGGAAAAGAACGGAAACTGTAATAAAGGCAGAGTTGGACACACTAAATATACGCATGTTGAGGCTCCGGTGGAATTTTTTTCGTGGTGCTGAAAAATAACTGACGTGTACTTAACGGCCGATCTGACTGGAAATGAGTATAAATAAATGACGTGTAGTCTGAGTCAGTTCTGAGCTCTGTACGTGAAAAAAAAAAATGAATAAAACGATGCGAGTGTCCCTGGTGTCCACACACACACACACACGCACACACACACTTTCTGAAAGCTCATGAACCAGTTCTAGTCAGTCTGCGCTGATTTTGGCTTATTCCATTCTTATTATTTCCCTTTAAAAAACACTAAAACATGCATGTTATCAATAATGAACATAAACACTAATAAACTAACTGAGCCAACCGCCTGCCGGAGAGAAAGGGAAGGAATGTGAATGAAGGCCGGACACGTGATGTTCTCAGGCACACGCTGACGGTCTCTCTTCCTCGCAGGCCTCTTCTCCGGACGTGAGGAGAGAGCTGTAGTGACCGAGTGCTTCTTGTTTTCTTTTGTTAACCTGTTTTAAATGTCAGTGACTGCGCTGACCCGCTGAAGGATGAGGACAACTTACAGCTCCAATTAGCAGTGCAAGATTTTCTGAGAAGGTACAGTCTGACCAGTTTGGACTTGGGTGGTCCAGTTTGGACCAGATCGGCTTGGCTTATCTCACTTCTGCTGCTGTTGTCTTAGGCTGGCCAATAAGATCTTCTTGTGGGTGGGGTCTAGGACTCCCGCCTCCTCCAGGTCCTCCTCCGTGATATCGCTGCAAAGAAATGTTTTTCATAAATCATTAACAGCATGGAGAACAGGACAAGAGAGAAGAAGATAGGACACTTGAGAACATCTGGTTCCCCTAAAGAGGCATTTTGGCCGGAAGCCAGAGTTATTCATCATGTCACTGCAGTACTGTGGGGCACAGCATTGCCTCCTTCAGCCTCATCAGCTCACAGAGTTCATGATTGGTTGCTAATGTGCTGCTGGGCCGTTGCTATGCTATTCCAGGTGGTTGTATTACACTTACAATGTTTTCTCACTACAATACCCAGTACACTTTTGCTTTGCTTAATGGTGAAGACCTTGAGGCTGACTGTCCACACAGCCACTGTCTTCAGCACTTCAACAACTGTTCTAACTAAATCATCACAAACCTGCCTCAAACCATGTCGACCCTCAAACTTGCTTATATGGGTTCTGACAATGAGCTACACAGAGTTACTGCTATTTGAGATTATTTAACACAGTCTAATCAGTGAAATGACGCTGATTAGAATATATGCTTCTTTTACTTCTCACCCACATCAGCCTCTAAGCTCAGGGTCAAAAAATCAAATCAAATCAAATGAAACGTGTCAAACCTCAAGAAGAAACCTACAGACACTACACAGGTCTTGGCTGATCGACCACATTTTGCCTGAAGGGAAAACTGTGGACACATGATCTTGCGATTTAAGCTCATTTCACTGCAGGGGTGAATTTTGAATCCTAAGCCTAGAATTACCATTTTGACTTTCAGGGGTGGTTCATCAGTGGCACTGAAATTCAGTTCAAGACCGGATTAAAGCGAAATTCCGGTGGAAAACTGCACCACCTTTCAGCCGTCGTTTGACAGAACTCACTGTTTTGTATTAGTTTTACGTTTTCCTCCATCCCTGCTCTCTCACTACAATCCACTACACCCAGAACAATCTCACAGAGACTAATGTGGCTCCGCTGTAGGAGGTGCCACAGACACAGCAGCGGTTACGTTTCTCATTTCGGCCAGAGTTCATCTTTCAATGCACGTCTGGGAAACGAGCACCAGGATATCTTGTTCAAGGTGGCATCTAGTTCAGGATTTCAGAGGAACTGATTCAAAAGCTAAATCTGTCTATGGCAGGTCACGCAGGGCTGAAGGAGTAGCGGGTGTAGCAACGTGCAGGTTTTGTAAAGTGAAAGGGGCCTTACCTGAGGAACTCTAGGTCATCCCAGCCGTTCCGTAGCAGCCCCTCCTCGTAACGCTCAAGCCCCAGCCTCTGCAGCCACTCACCAACACTGGACTCCACAGAGAGGCTGCTGCTACTGCTGCCACCCTGCCACATGCCCTACAGAGATACAGTGAGACAGAGTGGACCAACGTCTACTGAGTTTCTATGCGTAGTGTTAATGATGGTGAAATAAACTGGATGTTGGAATTTTAGGTAATGTTCCCTTCAGAAATGTTCATTTTTATTGTCTTCGCATTATTTTTAGTACAAAGAGCTCTGTAGAAATGCTCTATAATATTCATATGATTCATGTGGCCATTCTCACAGACCTGCAATACATTACAAGAGCTGTAGGGGGCAACATGGGTTCATTGCACAATAAAAGATGCTGTAACTTTAAATCACAGTGCAAGTGTTAAAGTATAAAAGTTAAATTAGTTAATCAACCAAATGATTGTTGACATTTTCATCGATCATAGAAATAGTAGTTTTTCCCCCTCTTCCTCACCTCCTCTGGCAGGTCCTCTGCGATGCTCTCCTCCTGGATGGACCGAGGAGGAAAAGTGCGGCATGCTTCCCCCAGGCCCATTCCTCGTAGGTGGGAGGTGGTGCCTCCTTTCAGCATTGCCCCTCCGGGCCCCCGGTCCTGCCCGGCTGGATACTCCACCTCACTCAGCTTCTTTGCCAGATGCAGCACAGAGCACGACTGGTCATCCACTCCTGAAGTCCCACCACCTCGTCTGAAAGGGGAGGGGCCTGGGTTCAATATAGATGGCTGTGAGTCAAGGCAGAAGGCTCCACCTCCTCCTGGAGGCGCGGCAAAGCTGGGAGAAGAGAGAGGTTTGGAGGTGACGGCCGCTGGCGGTGGGATCTTGATGTCTGCCAAGTCTGGGTGCAGTCGAGGTTTGCTCTCTTTTGTAGGTGGGAAAAAGGAGGCATCAGACAACTCGAGGGCGCCTTTGGGGAGCGGAGGGGGCGGGAAGTCGGGTGGCGGGCGGTTCAGTGAGCTGGCAGCATGTACCCCAGGATTTCCATCGTCCTCGGATGACATTTCCTCACTGATTGGTCGCACGGGCCGTCCGCCCGTCTGCCTGCGCGTCTGGATGGAGCTTCCGCTCGGGGGCTTGCCCTTCGTTGCTGCGCTAGCAGGGGGTCCCGATTTACCTGCCGTAGGAGGGTGAGAGGAGCCTGGGAGCAGGTCTGTAGCCAGGGCAGCTGACTGGTTCGGAACGCCCTCCAGGATGTAGTAGGCAGGGTTGTTGAAACTGTTTTTGCAAGTGGAGGGGTCTCCATCACTGGCGTCCTGCTTCAACCTACCAACCAATCACACAAACAAATAAACTGCCATAAATAACAGATTAATATGGAGCTGGTGTGATGACACCCTTTTTGGTGGAATGGCCTTGATGTTTGAGAGAGTGTGTCCCCTACAACGAGAGCGCTGCACGCATGACGCAAGTTCTCAGTGCACTTCTTTATCAAGTGTTCAAGTAAACAAAAATAAGTAACAACACTAAATTATTTGGGGAGGCATGGTGGTGCAGTGGCCTCCCAGCAAGAGGAGCCTGGGTTCAGTCCCCCAGCTGGGTAACCAGGGTCCTTTCTGTGTGGAGTCTGCGTGGTTTCCTCCCACAGTCCAAAGACATGCAGTCAGGCCAACTGGACACGCTAAACTGCCCCTAGATATGAATGAATGTGTGTGAATGTACATCTGTGTGTCTGCCCTGCGATGGACTGGCACCCTGTGTGGGGGTACACCTTGCCTTCCACCTAACGACCACTGGGATAGGCTCCAGCTCCCCCCTGTGACCCAGGAGGATAAGTGGTTTAGAGAATGTGTGTATTGGGTTTTAAAGCTGTATAATGGTTCATTGACTCCAGCAGCCCTTTGGCTAATATCCAGCAATCACTCCTCACCAGCTCTGACCAGAATGGTAAAACCAAAGCCTCTCAGACTACCAAATCACTTCTGCTTTTACCTTTTTTATACTTGTAGCCCCTCTCTCATCAGATCAGGATCAAAGCAATGGAAAAATAGTTAAATACAATGTGCGTAATAATAATCATAAATCATGACCATGTATACAGGTATGTATATTTACGTTAAATTAGTCTTAACTCGTGTTTTACTATTTCCAGGTTTTAGTAAAGGTGGCATCCTATGACGGTACTATGTTTATAAAGTCCCTGTGCTCATCAGTACGACTATTTCTATTGCCAGTGCTCGTCTCTGAGGCCGCATGGCTTTGTGCTTGATTTTATACACCTGTTAGCAACAGGTTAACAAGGCAATAATCAGGAGAGGTGTCCACATACTTTAGGCCACATAGTGTATGTGTGGGTATGTGTGCAGATTTCTGGTGTGAATTCTTCTCTTTAGATGTCCTCTTTGGTGTGGTCATGCACCTCGTCTGTGTGGTTTCCTCTTTAGTGGAGCTGTGTGTGAACGCAGATCGCCCTGAAGTGTTTCTCTCTCCCTCCTCTGACACCTTACTCAGCTCTTTTCTGTTCAGAGAGGGCCTGTGGGAACACCACACCATCATCACCACCATCATCATCGATATTGTCGATATTATTTTTTACAACACTTCTAAGCATGTAATCTGCTTTGTTCTAGCGATGTCGTTGTATCTGATAACAGGACTTTTTTGCACCTTTATCATTACAACGACCACAAGTTCCTGAGCAGCAATAACAGTTCACTCTAACGTCTACTGGACACTACATGACTCACAATCGCTATAATGCTCACACTACCTGACATTACAGCCTTACTGTTATTCATAATGAACTCTACACTTCTGAACTCACAATAATCCACTTAACTCAATCATTATTAATATTTTAACAGGAAGGTCATAACAGCAAATTAACCACCAGTGTCAAAAATGATATTATATAATTAATTTGGCCACAGCTGCTGCTGAGAAAGTGCAAACCGCACTCAGAGTCTCGGCAATGTCACTTCACAGCTTTCGAGCAGTGCGGGCGAATGTGCATCTCACTTGACGTAATCATGTCCGGCTCTAGGGGGCATAGTTTTCCCTTTGGGACCTCCAGTCTCGTCCTTGTCCACACTGATCCACTCTGGAAGTACACAGACGGATGAAGTCAGCACTGTACAAAAGGTTCAGGCATCTCAGAAAATGATATGCTAAGCTTTTTATCTGGGAAGTAAACATTTATTTATTTGACACAAAGAAAGATCATAAACGACCGTTTGTGATTTAATGTGTGTGAATAATTTGTTATTAATCAATAAAAATTTCAAACCCAGTGTTTATAATTACCATCCAACACCTAATTCATCTCATCAGTCCTCCACTAATCAACTCAGCAGCTGCTGATGGAATCTAACAGATCAATGACTTTGTTCTTCTAACATTCCACTTAGAATTACTCGCAACATTTTACTCCTTTTCTTAAAAACTCTTATTACACTTTATTTATTAGCATTTAATCTACATAGAATTTTACACAAAAAAACTTGTTCCTCGCCTCACTCCTGACTCATTTACTGCTACTGCCTCATATTTCTGACCTCATTTTTGTCACTTGCTTCATTTACTGTTTACTGTTACTGCCTCCTTGTTGTTTAACATTAATACTGCCTCAACTTTTTAAGAAACTGTTACATTTCACTTATTCGTTTGCATGTAAACTGTGTGGTATTTTTATATTAAAGCTCTTGTTACTCGCCTCCGTCACTGTTTGACATTACTGATTTTTGCTGTTTAACGTTACTGATATACTGATCATATTAACAGCAGTTATTTTTTAATCTTACTTCATTCATCATTTAACTGCCTCATTTTTGTTCCTTGTCTCATTTATCATTAAACATTACTGTTCTTCTTTCAAGTAACTCATACACACATTTGTATACAAGTCTGTTAAACACACACACACACACACACACACACACACACACACAAATCATACCATAGAGCCTCTCTCTGGTTCCCATTCTCTCAGAGGGCACTCTGACTCTCATGGAGCCGCGGATGTTTCCGGTTTCCTCTCCCCGGTGAGACAGGTAGGTGTGAAACTGTTGTGCTGTGCTCCCAATCATTGACTTCAAGGCCAGCACACATTCTCCTACACACAGACACACAAAGGTCATTCATACAGTTCTCTGAAAGTGGCTTGACAGTGGTTTTAAACCAATCCAACAAAATCTGTGTCTAACCAAACAGGCTCTGGACCTTGTAGGAGAGGATGAAAAGCGTGTATGTGTAAATATGCTGGTGCACTATGGCTGCCACATCACTCGGGTTTTATTTGAGTACTTTTGTATTTTCTTACTGGCTGAGAAATGTGCCACCATATTAAATGAAACAGCAGCCAAGACTGACTTTCCCAAGAGGCATCCAGCCACACGAGCGATGCTACCCAGCAGCTATGACGTTCCCAGGACGGCCATTTGACAATTGCTTTACTGCAGCCTCATGGTTTTTTAGGTGGGCCAACATTATACTGCAGCTATGTGGCTTCCCGGGCCGGCCGCTTGAGTAAAGCCACACTGCAGCTACGGGGCTTCTTGGGGCGGCCGCTTGAGTAAAGCCACACTGCAGCTACGAGGCTTCTTGGGCCGGCCGCTTGAGTAAAGCCACACTGCAGCTACGTGGCTTCTTGGGCCGGCCACTTGAGTAAAGCCACACTGCAGCTACGTGGCTTCTTGGGCCGGCCACTTGAGTAAAGCCACACTGCAGCTACGAGGCTTCTTGGGCCGGCCGCTTGAGTAAAGCCAAACTGCAGCTACGAGGCTTCTTGGGGCGGCCGCTTGAGTAAAGCCACACTGCAGCTATGAGGCTTCTTGGGCCGGCCGGTTGAGCAAATGTTACTCATTACCTATGATACTTCCCAGGCAGGCTACTTGAGTGACATCACGCCACAGCTACAAGGCTCCCTGACTCAGCATACTTAACTTTATAAAACCAAGCTCTGCAAGAAAGTTCCTTTCTGTGCACACATTCTTGTAGCTCCTTGAGCTGCTTGTTAATTCATTCTGAATTCCGTATTGCACGTTATAATGTGCTGTCTGTAGCAAAGGTGGCTCGCTATTTCTTGTTGGGCACAATGGGTAAAGTAATATCTGTTTTGCCCAATAAAGCACAAAAAAGAGCTGTAAGATGTAAAGAAACCATTGTAAAGGACGGATCTGTGCGAGTTCCCTCAGGGGCAGGATGCACATGGCAAGTGAGCAAGAAAATGAGATTCCAAAGAACAGGAAGGCTGTGCAATCATCTCACACCAAGGCCAAACCTACATTACCTCATCATCTAGGCCAGGCATGTCAAACTGGGGACATTCCAGGTGAAAGTGGTGCAGAGATTAGATTCACCCTCATCTAACGCTCCGAGTTCAGTTCAGAAAGGCCTTGCTGATGAGCTGATGAGCCGAATCAGGTGTGCTTAATGAGGCAGTGATCTGAAGTCTGCAGTGATTTGGCCCTCGAGGACTGGAGCCTGACACGTGTTCTAAGCCATCAGACGTGCCACAAGACAGAATGATATGCATGCACACACACATATATACTCACCGTAAGACTCGTATCCATCCAGAGACTTGACGGTAAGCAGCAAATGCTGGTCCTGCAGGTACTCTATATCAGACAGGATGGGCTTCAGAGTGGTGAGCTGCTTCGAAGACCAGCCCACACGCAGGAAGTTTATATTATCACTGCTCTGGGAGTCGTTCTCATAGCTCTTCTTAAACTCTACAGGAGGGAGAGAGAACGTTGCAGCACAAAGCCTCAAGTTAAAGAGATGTTTCAGTCACTGGCTTCTTTTGCACTAAAGCTACTAGGCTAATATAGATTATAGCACATCATACAGCTTCAATGGCACAGTTTGAAATAAGAGATAATTGGCTAATTAAAATAGTCTAATTGGAATAATCAGCCTCGTAGTTCCAGTGTAGACTTCAGAACCTGGAATGACGAGAACTATCAAATCAGAATAGTTGCACAGTTTAAATGGTTCCCACTTCCAGCTAGGTTGCAATGTGGTTGCTATGGTATCGGAGGTGGTTGCTAAGGTGTTGCTAGTCGGTAGCTATAGTATCACAGGTAGTTGCTATAATAAAATAATAAAAGAGAAAATAATATAATACATAGAACAATATAGTTAATAAGGACCAGCATCCTACCTTCCAAGCAGGTGGAGTAGAACTCTATGAAAAATTTGGTTCTGCTGGCCGTCTTAACTATGGCTTCAATATTCTCAAACTCTATATATGCCTGCTCTGACGACTTCGGCAAACCTGAGAGAGAGGGGGGGGGGGCAGACAGACAGACAGAGAGAAAAAGAGAGAGAGAGAGACAGACAGACAGAGAGAGGGTGGGATGGGGGGAGAGAGAGAGAGAGAGAGAGAGAGAGAGAGAGAGAGAGAGAGAGAGAGAGAGAGAGAGAGAGAGAAAGAAAGAGAGAGAGAGAGAGAGAGAGAGAGAGAGAGAGGGAGAGAATGAGGTCTCTGTATTGTAATTTTAGGTCTTATCAGACACACGCCTGCAGGTGTTGGTCAGTTAATTTACCCTTTTTGGAGACAAACTGTGACGTGACACCCACTTCAAACGTAGCGAACACAGGCGAGTGGTCACTGGTGACAATATCATCCGTGCAGCCTGAGTGAGTGGAAAAGAAAAGGTTCAATTAATTGACATTCACCTAGAAAAGCACTTGACGTTAGAGCTAATGAGTTTCTACATCTGGTGAAGTAAGAAGAAAATGACACTTTTGAGTCAAGTAAAGAAAAACACAGCTTTCCAGGAAAGAGCTGAAGTTAGCCGCAGTTCATAGGGACTCTGAGGTGAAGTATTGGGACACTTCTCCAAACCGAGTTCCAGGGTTTTAGCTACAATCATTGCCAACAGGCACCTAAAACCAAGCACACAGCCATGCAAACTCCATAGACACACACTGGCATTACAGTCGTACGGATGAGCTCAGTGACTGTAAACGCGGCACTGTTACAGGACGTCACCTTCACCACAAGTCGGTTAGTGAAAGTTCAAGCCCATGTTGCCTGTAAGTGCCGTTACTGTGACGCGGAAGCGTCTCGGGGCAACAACAGCTCAGCCACAGAGCGGTAGATCACACAAACTCACAGAGCCGGGATGCTGAGAGCTGAGGCATGTAAGAATTGCCCCATCTCTGCTGCACATAGTCTGTAAAGCTGTACTTTATTTGTTGTTGTGTTGTACTGTATGGTACCCAGAGACTACAGCTGAAGAGTAAGCTGGCCAAGCGGGTACATTTACAGAATATAAATGTTTATTAATGTGTCCTGTCCCTGTAAATCTACCGGATAGTACCAGGTCAATAAACGACTGAGAAACTGAATTTTGTTGCTGTTCTTTAGTTTTGGATAAAAATAAAATGCTAAAAATTCTAAAGTGAAACCAAGCACAAAGCATCGCAGGAGCTTAACCAACAGGAAACCTAGAAACCTGAGGTTTGTGAAAAAAAATCAACACGACTGTTTTTGATTAAATAATCGGGTTTATACAGTAAATCCAAACAGCTGATGTGGTGTTGCTATGAGATTATATCCAGCTTGTTGTTAGGGCGTTAGGTAAGGTGCTGCTACGCACTGCTATGGTGTCCCAGGTAGTTCTTAAGATGTCAGTAGTGCATTGCGATGTTATACCAGATGTTCACAATAGTGTTGCTAGGCCAATGCTACAGTATCCCAGGTAGTTACTAAGTTGTTGCTACCATACTTGTATGATGGCGACATTAGCAGTACATATAAAGAGTGCTTCTAAGTCAGTATATGAAACTCGTTACTACCAACCAATTTATATTACTGTACACAGAAAACAATGGAGAATAAAGCAACATGCTCCTGGATAAGCGCTGCTGTCTGTCAGGACATTTTACCGTAGGAGTTGCAGACGATGTGCGTTTCTGGGTAAGATTTCCACAGGATTCGGTCGCACCACGACGGCACGTTCGTCCTCATCTAACAAGAGAGTGTCAGAAAGAGGAACTTTTAACGTCATTTACTATCAGCCATATAATGTAACACCATTAATTCTATAAGGTAATTCAGCAAAATAATATCTGTGAATACGTTTGGTGGTTGAACTGTGCTTTATTAGCGTTGTGCTGGAGCTAAAAGTCTAATGTACAGGTGCATGCAAAAGTTTGGGCACCCTGGTAAAACGAGACATTTTACCGATTTTCTAAATGAAAAGTTAACATCACTTCTAAATGAAGCAAAGTCAAATATCACATCTTTATGCATTTGCTGGCTGACTTCAACATATTGGAAACAACATACAAAAACTGCGTACAATATACAATTCAGCATGTGCGCAAGTTTGGACACCCTTTAGGTCAGTATTTGGTAAGAACTCCTTTGGCCTCAAAATGTTTCTTTTAGACAGCTTTTTAGGACTTTTCACTTTTCCTTGCAGAACACATCTGGTTCAGTAATATTCATAGGTTTTCCTGCATGCGCAATGATATTTAAGTGTGAGGACGGTGAACATTTCAAAACCTTAATCTGTTGTCACTTCAGTAGTTCAGGGTTCATTTTGACCTATATTTTGGATCATTGTGTCACAACATCCAACCTCTTCTTCAGGTTCTTCACTGAATGTGGATCATTACCTTCCAGGATTTGTTGATATTTAGTATAATTCATTCCTCCCTCTATTCCCACATTTCCTGCACCCAAAAGAAGAACAGATTTCTCTCCATGCTCAACAGTTGGCAAGGTGTTCTTTTCATCACATGCTGCTCCTTTTCACTCCAAATCCAGCTTTGTTGATTGTCGCCTGAGAGACAACTTTTGGTTTATCAGCTCCCAGAATTTGTTACATCCAGACTTGGTTTAAGGCTTAATGAATCAAAGAGAAACAAAATAACAAAAAAAAAACCAAACAAACCAAAAAAAAAAAAAAAACCCAAACAAAAACACTAGGGTGTTCAAACTTATGCACACGTAGCATTTTTTATATTTCTTCCAATATGTATAATTCAGTAAAATCAATAATAACTGCATTAAAATTTGCAGAAACCTGTCCTATAAAACTGCAGCTAATAAGCAATGGAAGCTTACGATCAGCTGTTATCACCATGAAAACCTGAATTATCTCACATGATTTCTCCCAACAAGCGAAACTACCTACACTAGTTCTTATAACTGACTTCTTTACAATGGTGATGGGAACCAGGAGTAGTAACGTCTACAACACAAAAACAGCCATTTATGATCTGAAACCACCAGCTGAGCTAGCTGTAAGTACCAAAGTTATTTTAAAAATAACTTCTCAAAACTTCTGTAACTCAACGTGTCGGGCGACAGGCATTCATGACCATTTCATGTAATCAGTTTTGTTGGGAGCTTATGGAAGGCATCAAACTCTCCAGGTGTCTGGTTGCCATCACCCTGAACGACTGTTCACGCCTTAAGAAGTGAATCATGTCCAAACGTTTTGAACAATCTGCAGAATTCTCCTCTGAAAAAGTGCAAAGATAATGTTTTATTGTTGTTGTTGTTGTTGTTAGAGAGGCAGAAGGAAGGAGGATAAAGGAACGCTGTGACTGAGCTTCCTGTTTCACACTCAGGCCTGATTCATTTCCTCTC
>NC_051227.1:11161867-11169367 GCF_015220715.1 Pygocentrus nattereri
GTGTGAGCAGAGAAAGGAGTGAATCTTTAGCCCTCCGATCGAAATCTAAAGTACAAACAGGTCCCGTCTAGTAAGTTTAGCTCTGACTGTGACGTGTGATCTCGGAGGACATCACGGAGTTTAAATTCTTACGTGTAGCCAAAACTCGTTACGTGCGTTATACTTTGCCTTGTCGTCTAGTGTGAGCGCCTTCACGACGTCACGCTTGTGATGCTCTCTGCTTTAGAAGTCTGTTAAGATTTTATACGTCGTGCAGTGAACGCCCAGCCTTAGTCCTGCTTCCTACATTTACATTTTGCTGCCGTATGTAAAACGATCTCTTCTGCAGCCAAAGCAACTACGCTGATCGTTTAAATTCACTTGTTAAAGTTCGCCAAAGTTGATCCCGAAGCAAAGTTTGCTAAGCTTCCATGTCTGCACAGGAGCTCTTGATCAGGCCCTTTCCTTTTAAATGTACGAATGATCTTTGCTGGCCAAAAGCTACTGAGGCTGAGTCTAAAGCCTGTGTGTGAGTGTACCTGTATGTCCATATCCAGTCTGTAGTTGAGGTCTCCAAACCAGAACAGGTGTGTAAAGCGCAGAGAGATGTCAAACGAGCTCAGCTGCTTATCACCCAATGAGAGCTGCCGCAGGATGTCCAGGTAGTTCTGATTCCGCCTGTTGATGCCAAACATTGGAGATGAAAGAAGTCATTAGCTCAAAAGATTTATTTTCCAATTCATTTTCCAACCCAGACTTTGTACTTGTGCCCTTCGTGTTGTTAACAGGCCCATATCCTACACTTTTCTTGTATTTTAGTGTACTAATAATATCTGTGTAGCTTTATGTGACAAATAACAGCTGCAACATATTTTTCAAGACTATTTCTAACACCTCTTAGAATGCAGCTGTGCCATCAAAACTGATATATGTAAACAAGCTCTGTTCTGACTGGCTGCCCTGTAACGTGCCCCATTCACAACACAGTCCTGGCTGAAACACTCCTTATACTTTCAGCATGGATGGGCGGGGCTAAGCTGCTGTGGAACGAATAGGCAGCTTTATTTAAATACTTTCAGTGGCTTCACAAAACAGCGGTCATTCAGTTTCACATATGAAATGTACACTTGTGGGATGACCAGCGTGTTTTGAAAATGCATCAGTGTTTTATTTTTATTACAAAAAGTGAGGAATTCTCTTTCCTTTAATGTAGAGCTGACTGAGGGTAGGTGATGGTATTATAACCACACTCGATCATATTATTAATAACAAATCACATACACACACACACACACACACACACACACACACACACACACACACACACACACACACACACACGTCATCTTACCTGTGGATTTTCTCATTTCCAGACGTCAGGTGACAGTTAACAAAGCCAAATGATGTCCCATTAAACATGAAGGACACGCCCACGGCTCCTTTGTTGCCTAAAAGACAAAACAAAGTCAACAACAATAAAATGCAAAACAACAAATAACCTGCCGGACTGTGGTCACAGATGTGGTTAAGCCAGTGTTACAAACACGACGGCTAGTACAGCGTCTGACCGGCTCTGAGCTTGAAGCAGGTGAACTCAGTAAAACAGGTCAGCAGCCATCTCGCTGACTAACGGGGTGGGGTGGGGGTTGGGCAGTACATGTTAGCCAGTATACTCTGAATATATTACTTTTCTCAGATACGGCTACAAGGAGCTTCACAATACAACAGCATAACAAAATAATACAAAAACAAACCAACTAAGTGCATTAAGACCCTCTAAAACAAAGAACAGAACCTGTTACCTGTGATCCCAATTCAGGAAAGCTAAAGAACAAAAATGGGTTTCAACTCTTAAAAGTGCTCAAGAAAGAAAAGTCTAATATCAAGAGACAGACTGTTCCAGGGGCACCACGAAGTAGTTTCGATGTGTTATAGTGCCATAAATAAAACAATATACCAGCATGAACACATTCAAGAAGTAAAAAGCCAGATTACAGCTTACTAAAAAATGTCATCACGCCCCTGCAGAACTCTCGGACTTAGAGATGGACGAGATGGTCTTATAGACCGATGAGATGAAGACAAACCAGTGAACCAGAGGGATGGACAGAGAAAAGTGGGCTGAAATAAAGAAACTGCTCAAGATGCAAAGCAAACCACCTTGTCTGTGAAACATGGTGGTGGTAGTGTCATAACTAACTCCAACTAATAAAACAAACACAATACACCATCAAATGGGAATTCTGGGAAAGTCAGGATGTTGTTCTCAACTTCAAACTAAGCAGAGGACATATCAACATAGTTGCAGCACTAACAGTCATCATCATCATCGTCGTCGTTGACCGCTTAGTCCAGATAGGGTCGTGGTAGCAGCAGGGAGAGCAGAGAATCCCAGATGACCCTGTTCCCCGGCAACTTCCTCCAGCTCATTTCGAGGGACCCCAAGCCGCACCAAGGCCAACTTGGAGATGTAATCCCTCCAGCGGGTCCTATGACGACCCCGGGGCCTTATCCCAGTAGGCCGTAGCTGGTACATCCCCACCGGGAGGCGTCCAGGGAGCATCCGAATCAGATGCCCGAACCACCTCAGCTGGCTCCTCTTAATGCTGAGGAGTAGTGGTTCTTCTCCGAGCTCCTCCCAGATGGCCAAGCTCCTCACCCTATTAAAGTAGTGTGGCGCCCCACCCTGCGAAGAGGCTCATTTCCACTGCTTGTATTCGCGATCTCATTCTTTTGGTCATTACCCACAGCTCACGACCATAGGTGAGGATCAGGATATAGACAGACCAGTAAACAGAGAGCTTTGCCTTATGGCTCAGATCCTCTTCACCACTACAGTCCTGTACAGTGACCGCATTACTGCTGCTGCCTGTCCCAGCCTGCGGCCGATCTCACCACCTCTCTTCCCATCAGAGATACTTAAACTCCTCCACCTGGGGCAGGTCCTTTCCCCTTACCTGGAGTGCTGCGCAGCACTAACAGTAATAAATATAAAATGAAATGATATTTGTACATGATACAGTACTTGGCAAAACTATAACGTGGCCCACAAAGGTTTCCATTTTCAGAAGATAAATGCATCACAAATGTTAGTTATCATTCCTATCTCTGACATTACCTAGCTTGTTGTTGGTGTCTATGTTATTGCTACTTTGTAGCTCCAAAGTAAAGCAAATTCTGAGCTCCGACTTCCAATTTTATACAAGATAAAGCTGAAACAAAAACAAACAACTGCTCCCTCACTACGCTGTAACGCAGCACGGAGCGGAGCTGAACTAACGGCTCAGGAACAGCTCAAAACCATAGACACAAAAACTGCTCAACATCTCAAGAATGTCAGGATATCCTCTTGCACGTGTGTGTGTGTTGTGTGTGTGTGTGTGTGTGTGAGAGAGCGCGCAAGTGAGCGACACAGAGAGAAAGTGAGAGAGAAAGCGAGAGACATCGAGAGAGACAGACAGTGAGGCAAAGAGAAAGCGAGAGAGAAAGCGAGAGACATCGAGAGAGACAGCGACAGCGAGAGAGAGACAGTGAGAGAGAGAGAGCGAGAGAGAGAGCGA
This sequence comes from Pygocentrus nattereri, assembly GCF_015220715.1. Taxonomy (NCBI): domain Eukaryota; kingdom Metazoa; phylum Chordata; class Actinopteri; order Characiformes; family Serrasalmidae; genus Pygocentrus; species Pygocentrus nattereri. The sequence goes on from NC_051227.1 coordinate 11,165,407, forward strand.
GAGAGAGAGCGAGAGAGAGAGCGAGAGAGAGAGCGAGAGAGAGCGAGAGAGAGAGAGCGAGAGAGACAGCGAGAGAGAGAGAGAGCGAGAGAGACAGCGAGAGAGAGAGAGAGCGAGAGAGCGAGAGAGACAGCGACAGTGAGAGAGAGACAGTGAGAGAGAGAGAGACTGACAGCGAGAGAGACAGCGACAGCGAGAGAGACAGCGAGAGAGAGACAGCGAGAGAGCGAGACAGCGAGGCAAAGAGAAAGCGAGAGAGCGAGAGAGAAAGCGAGATAGAGCGAGAGAGCGTGAACTGGAGCTCTGTCGCGGGCCGTGGGTCGAGAGCGTGAACTGGAGCTCTGTCGCGGGCCGTGGGTCGAGAGCGTGAACTGGAGCTCTGTCGCGGGCCGTGGGTCGAGAGCGTGAACTGGATCTCTGTCGCGGGCCGTGGGTCGAGAGCGTGAACTGGAGCTCTGTCGCGGGCCGTGGGTCGAGAGCGTGAACTGGAGCTCTGTCGCGGGCCGTGGGTCGAGAGCGTGAACTGGAGCTCTGTCGCGGGCCGTGGGTCGAGAGCGTGAACTGGAGCTCTGTCGCGGGCCGTGGGTCGAGAGCGTGAACTGGAGCACTGTCGCGGGCCGTGGGTCGAGAGCGTGAACTGGAGCTCTGTAACGCTGCTGGTTTTCAGGCACTCACCAATTTCTCAAACAGGAATTTCACACCACAAGACCGTTCTAAAGACAGTTTCCAGTAAATCTTGCAAAAGCCTTACTTGAGATTATCTGCATTTTAGGTTTTATTTTTTCCATGTCCATGTATGTTTATTGAAGGCATTTACAATTCAGTCAGAACAGTACAGTACCTCTCAGTTTAGTACTCACACAGTACAGTGCAAAAGTCAGAGGCCACCATTTCCAGCCAAAACTTTAAGTACAAATTATAATTTTTAGATATTTGAGAAATCTAACTGATGTAACGACCATCTGGAAGACCTGCTAGACCCCAAACAATCAATGGCTGTTTAACAGGAAATGAAATAAATGAAATAAATGAGGCGTCTTTGACTTTTGCACCGTACTGCATACACTGTTTATACACTCACTGCCCACTTTATTGGAGACCCCCGGCTTGTGAAACCACTGAGTGACTTTTTATGGATCCACTATATCGATGTACAGAGTGTAGTCTGTCTACCAGCTGCCCTCTACCCCATTATCACTGGTCAGTGTCTGACTACAGGGCTGCTGCTGACCAGAAACAAGGGCGTTGCTGGAGTTTTAACACGTTGGTTTCACTGTTAGGTTGAGAGTGGGACGTACATCATCAAAAAATATCCCACAAAGAGCAGCACTGTGGTCACAAACTGACCACTGACGGAGACGAGAAACCAGACTATACTGCGTGGTGGAGCTACGAGGGCGGGAGCTCTAATAATGCGGCCACTGAGAGGATATTTATATATTTCTTCTAAAAATGCCGTCTGTGTTTGTGTGTATATACAAACTCTGACCCAGAGTGTTGGCAATTCCTGTTTTGACGCTGGACATCCCCACATGGCTGATTCGGTTCTCGTGTTCTGGTTTCACCAGAACCACAATCTTTATGTTCCACAGAGTTTGCACAGCCACCTAGAACTCAAGGAAAGACAGAAAAAGAAAAAAGGAAGAAAGAAAGAATAAACAGACATATTAAACAACCAAACGCTAAAACACAGAGTATTCAAGTTTATGTGGAAACATCTGACCACATGATGAGAAACACTGCTGTCCACAGGCTAATCAAAGCAGAAAAATGGCTCCTAAAGGGGAAACTTCACAGTACAGAGATCGTAAAAACAGCACAAACACCCACCATGAACACAAATGCTGAGCCCTGATGGCTTCAATAAGGGCTCGGTTGACTGGGGTCCTATTTTAATTTTGATGTTAAAAGTTGTTTTCCCTCTAAAGCTGAGCCCATAGGACTTCTGAACTTCTCTCGCTTACCGGCTTATAGTCAATCTCAGTGTAGTCTTTCAGAGCAGCTCGGAGGTTCTCCACCCACTCTTTATCACAGACAGAGTTCTCCTGGGCTCCGAACACGTAGATGTCGTGAGGAATCGTGACCGTCATCTCGTCCAGAGTTTTTCCCAAACCTCGAGACAAAAGCCATGAGCCTAACGTCTTAGGAGGAGGAACACTGCCTACAGAGACAGAGAGAGTCATAGAGGGAGACCGTGCATGAGCATTTTGTTTTCAGTACAATGCGGCAAACCTACACCTTCCCAACTCGACCTTCCTGATTCTCTCAATTATTACATCAGTCACAGCGAATATGTTAAAATTTTAAACAAGATGTGAGACAAAGATAACAACATTAAACACGCATGTTTTTAAAATTATTATTTCATTTATTATAGAGAAGAGAGTCAACATTTGTCAGCAGAGCTAAAATTTCATGTCTTGGAATAATTGGAAGGTCGGACAGTTTCAGTATATCTCATGGTATATACCAGGGTCAGCAACTCAAATGTTAAGAAAAGCCATTTTGTCAAGTTTCAACAATAAATCGAACCACCTTGAGAGCCACGACATCCCATGTCCACTTCGGTGAAGTGACACTTCACCTGGCTGTAAATGTGTCTCAGTACGTGCTGATGTGCTACTATCTGCTTAAAATATAAAACAACCAAAACGCAGACTTTGCTCTGCTTTAAGCTTCAGCTCAGCTACAACCACTTTACTCACATCATCTGCAAGAAACTTTTCTGCAAAAGTAATTCCTTGTAAAATGTATCTTAATGTTTGACGTTTAATGAGGCTGACGTTGCTTCTCCTTCACCCACTTCTCACTCGAGTTTTCCCGTGCCACCTTAAATGGTGCCTGAGGCGCCAAAATGTAGGAACTATGACTGTTGCACCATTTAAGGTGGAACAAGAAAATTCAAACAAGAAGCTGGAGAGCGAGAGTCTGACTTCATATTCGGGACTCTTCAGTATTCAATACTTTCCTCGCTGTAGACTAAACGGATCAGGAAACCAGCTGGAATGATTATAAAGGAAAATAAGTCCATTCGTCTCCATATTATCGACGTTCATCTTAAATCTCTCTCTTTGCCTTTTAGTTAGATACTAGCAAGGTGAGACTGTCGTCTGCGTTGCTGTGTGACCAGCAGTCTGCGCGCCAGTCTTTGGGGTTAAAGGTTGAATAGTGAATGAAAGGGCTCAGTCATGCTAGAACAGGAAAGGCTCTTCCTCACAGTTCCCACAGCGCTGGAAGCACAAAATTGTCCAGAATGTCTTGGTGCCGAAGCTTTAAGGTTCCCTTCACTGGAACTAAGGGTTCTAGACCAACCCCTGAAAAACAGCCCCTTATCATCATCCCTCCTCAGCCAAACTTTACAGCTGGCACAGTGCAGTAAGGCAGGTAACGTTCTCCTGGTATTCACCAAACCCAAACTCGTCCATCAGATTGACAGATAGAGAACCTGATTGGTCACTCCACAGAACACGTCTCCACTGCTCCAGAGTCCAGTGGCAGCACTTCACTCCACTCCATCCGACACCTGGCATTATGATTGGTGAAGGCTTGTATGAAGCTGCTTGGCCGTGGAAACCGTGTTATGAAGCTCCCGGCGCACAGATTTTGTGCTGATGTTAAAGCCTCAGGAGGTTTGAATTCTTTTATGCACTCTGCACGTCAGCACTCGGCGACCCGAGCTGAATAATTTCACATTTATAAACATTGACGTACTTGCTTACCTATGAAGATGGAAACCTTTGTAGGTAAGCCAAGACTTCTGTTTTTAGAACTCATACAATTTCGACTGAAATATATTTCATCAAGTTTATTGAAGAAAAAAATCTATCTGGTGCAATTTAACTGATGAACTTCCTCCAAGCCAGGTGAAAATGCATTTTATGGCTATTGTTAAAAGAGGCTTATAATGACCTGCAGTAATGTGTGTGTCTTACCCATGTTCCATGTCCCTATGAACACAGAG
>NC_051227.1:11176867-11186867 GCF_015220715.1 Pygocentrus nattereri
TTTTTAGGTGCCCTTTAGAGGTCAGAGTGTCAGAGTGTGGCACAAGAAGGGCGGCAACGCTGAGAACTGAGAACAGAAAACAAAGGTCAAACAGCAAAACAGTAAAATAAACAAATGTGGAAAAAATAAAACGAATAAAAATGTCAACACACTCCACACGTCACAGCTGCCATCAAACAACATATCAGTTAAAACATTGAGCGCCTGCCAGTAGATCTGGAACCTAAAGTCTAAACCTGAGGTCTTCATTACGGTCCAGGGTTTAGTCCTGGAATTTATACTCACGCGTAGTTCACTGAACTGCTGATGTAACAGACTGTGCACCTAACGTCTAACATAAAGAGCAGCAGATAAACCAGACGGCGCTTCCCCACGATCACTCTCTACCTTAACTCTGACCAACACAAAGGCCTCGTTCACCCCTGCGTCCAGATCGGAGCACAAGAAAAGGGCAGAACTGAGCTGTGAACATTCGGTCTTTGAAATCAGACCAACAGGTGGATGGAACGGGAGGGGCTTACCTTTCAGGAGGCGTGTCTGCACTGGGGAGGGAGAGGCCACCAGAGCCGGTACGAGGGGGAAGGGGGGGTTTATCATCCTCTCCATCTGTAACAAACACAATTCACACAGTTTAACAGGCCTGTGTTTTATTTTTATTGCTGTTCCCTTAAAGTTCACTTTTAAGCTCTGTGTGGTTTTACAGAACCGAAAACAGCCCCAACTCATTTTATATAACCCACTAGAACTGCCCAGACAGAACCGGCCAACACACAGCCGGCAGCTTCAGCATTCATTATTCTGTCTGTCTGTCTGTCTGTCTGTCCGTCTGTCTGTCCGTCTGGTCCGTCTGGTCCGTCTGGTCCGTCTGGTCCGTCTGGTCCGTCTGGTCCGTCTGGTCCGTGTATCCATCGGTCTATTTGACAGCCCTGTCTGTCGTGGGTCCTGGTGTCCTGGCTAAAATCTTAGCGGTCGGGTTCAGACAGAAATTTGTGGACTCGGGTGTTTCGGTCGGGTTAAACTGTTGGGTGTTACAGATACACTAAATATCAGTTTATCTTTGTATCTTCTGTCCAACTTAAATGCTTAGTAACCCAGTAAAGCTCTATAAAACACTGAGGTCCATCTCTGTTAGCGTGCAAAATTACACAAGCACTTGAACGTTGGCATGGTGCCAGCACCAGTAGGAACACCGAAGACCATCACAGAAGAGCTTTGGCACTGAATGTTGTTCATTTACAGTAAACTCTTACTTTCTGTTGTGTAATACTGGGTTTGCCTGGACTTTAACATTGAGACATCTGGCAGCCACGACTCCCAGTGAAATAAAAGTCAAATACACATATATATTATATATATATTATATTATATTATATTAATTTATTTTTAATTGCACTGTTCAAATGTGGAGGTATGCACCATCTCATTTCGGGTGCCTGACATCCTGCATGCTAATGCTAGACAAACAGTGAACTGCTCTACTGGACCCTTCCTAGGGCCTTTGTACCTCTAGTGAGACCACCTCCATGAACTGCTGGTTAACTTGTGCTATTACCCTCTAGTCTGCTGCTAAGCAAGGCCAGTGGGTCTGGATGATGGAGCGAAGCCACACTGTGAGGGCCGGAGACTCTGATGAACCCGTGGACGTGCTGTGAACGGAGTGGGATGTGGACTTTCTAAACGACTGCTCAGTCCCCTCAGTATTCGCTGTTAATTACGACCGAAGCACCGGGGTCCAGAAAAGGTACTCAGGAGAGTCCTAGATTCAATATCACACCAGGGCAGATCTCGAGAGAACGTGTTCTTACCGGAGTAGTCTCTCTCCTCGGCACTCTCCTCTCTCTCCACAGGCAGCAGCAGAGTGGTGACCAGCCCCTGGTTGGGCTGAAGGTACAGCTGGATCAGCTCTGGAAGAGTCTTAAACCTCTTTGGCTGCACACCCTGAGAGGTCTACCCACACACAGACACATCAGACAAACCTGAAGGCGAGCACATGGCATACAAGACAGTCTGGAACCAATAAGGTTCTGCACTGACAGTTCTGGGAGCAAACAAAGCAACTAGAATGCTGTAACCTTAAATCAGAGAATCTCTAATGTTTTTCCTTTAAATTTCCCCCTAATGTTTCAAAATCTCAGCATGAATAATTGGATATGATGTTGACAAAGTCAGAGTGGTTTGATGTGAAAAACTTCCTTCTAGAGAAGCTCAAGGTAGAGAACCAGACGTCTGAAGAGTTTAATGCCTCTAAATGCTCCTCTCAGAAAGATATTCCATATAATAGTTCTGAATACACTGCCTGGTGTCTGAGACTTTGATTTATGATAGCTTTGATAAGCTTTTGGTTTAAAATCTATTCTTCACAAACCAGTGATGGAGGGATACGTTTAGAGCACCATAGCGCAAAATGGTCCCCAAAGAAGACCAGTAGGTTCACTGACTGAGTGTGTTTACATGCACTCAATAATCTGATCATAATCAGATTTCTGCAGTTATCCGATGATTCAAATGGTCATGTAAACAGCACACTCAAATCTAGAAATCTGAGAAATCTGATAAAGAGATTGAGAGAGTGAGTGAGAGAGAGAGTGTGTGTGTGTGAATTAGGGATATAGGGCTGAGTGTGAGTGTGTGTGAGAGTGTGTCTGAGTTATGTATATAGGGCTGTGTGTGTGTGTGTGTGTGTGTGTGAGAGAGAGAGAGTGTGTTTGAGTTAGGGATATAGGGCTAAGTGCGAGTGCGCATGCGCGTGTGTGTGGGTGTGTGTGTGTGTGTATGTAGTTATGTATATAGGGCTTTGTGTGTGTATTTGTGTGAGAGAGTGTGTGAGTTAGGGATATAGGGCTGAGTGTGAGTGTGTGAGTTAGGGATATAGGGCTGAGTGTGAGTGTGCGTGTGTGTGTGTATGTGTCTGAGTTATGTATATAGGGCTTTGTGTGTGTATTTGTGTGAGAGAGTGTGTGAGTTAGGGATATAGGGCTGAGTGTGAGTGTGTGTGTGTGAGTTAGGGATATAGGGCTGAGTGTGAGTGTGCGTGTGTGTGTGTATGTGTCTGAGTTATGTATATAGGGCTTTGTGTGTGTATTTGTGTGAGAGAGTGTGTGAGTTAGGGATATAGGGCTGAGTGTGAGTGTGTGTGTGTGAGTTAGGGATATAGGGCTGAGTGTGAGTGTGTCAGTTATGTATATAGGGCTTTGTGTGTGTGCGCGCATGCGTGTGTGTTATGGATATGTGGTGGAGGGATCAGTACTACCAGCTGTTCAGTGCAAAGAACAAAGAGTCTCCTGTCTGTCTATAAAAACAAACGCACAAACACAAACACACACAGAATTACCTGCACTGCCAGAAAATTCTCCTCATCTGGTAGAATCCTGTACGTATGAACATGCTTCTGAAATCTACAGAGAGAGGGAGAGAGAGAGAGAGAGAGAGAGAGAGAGAGAGAGAGAGAGAGAGAGAGAGGGACAGGAAGAGAGGGGGAGAGAGAGAGAGAGAGAGGGAGGGAGGGAGAGAGATGGAGAGGAAGAGAGAGAGGGAGAGAGAGAGGGAGAGAGAGAGACAGATGGAGAGGAAGAGAGAGAGGGAGAGAGAGAGAGACAGATGGAGAGGAAGAGGGAGAGAGGGAGAGAGAGAGAGAGAGAGAGAGAGAGATGGAGAGGAAGAGAGGGAGAGAGAGAGGAAGAGAGAGAGGAAGAGAGAGAGAGATGGAGAGGAAGAGAGAGAGAGAGAGATGGAGAGGAAGAGAGAGAGAGAGATGGAGAGGAAGAGAGAGAGAGAGAAAAAAAAAAAATCAATTCTTCTCATATTATGTACATAACCAGTTTAAAATTAGTGATGCACTGATACAGATACGGGTGTCTGGTATTGGACCTGATGCCGTCCTCTTTTACTCGCACTGACAAAAATTCACTGATACCAACATCTGATACCACCTGATATCACGTGGCTTAAGCCGAGGTGTCTGATGTTGAGACAGTCGGATATTACGTCATCATTCACTTGAAATGTTCCGTCTTGGCAGATTCCCGTCAGGAATTCACCACGGAATGTTAAGCACACGCACACTCAGAATCACACCCACTTCCCCAGTATGGGTGGAGACTTGTAGGCTAACAAAACAGAGGGGAAAAAGTACCCAAGTCTGTCTGTTTATGCTGACTTTACTCTGTTTGTCCGAATAGAGTTGTGGGGTATAAACTTTAATATGGTGATTTTTAAAATTCTCTTCGTGAAACTGGCTGTAGGAGACTGTACTGTCCTACCCATGTACAACCATATTCGTGTTGTCATACAGTGTGAGCATATCAATCCCAGGCTTTATCCACACATGATGTCTATTCAAACCGTGTAAGTCACATCATAAATCACACAGTGTATGTCCGGCTTTAGAGGACATTCAACTACAGCTCAAACAGCAAATCAAGACTCCACCAAGACGTAAAACTCCGCTAGTGAGCTCCTCACATCAGCCTCAGACGTGACTCCTGCTGTCACTGAGCTACAGTGCTGTTGAAAGAAACTGATGAGGAATCGTGATCAAAACTATGAAACATACTTTACTTACAGCACAGAAGTGCTTTTCTCACGTGGAACAAAACCCACCCTTCTCTACTCTATTCAATGTGACTAATGTAGCACAGCGAGCTAATGCACCTCATTTAAAATCAGCTAGACTTTACCTACTTAACTGCTAAGACTGCACTCGTTTACACTGACAACTACTTAACTGTAAGCAGGTTACTCGGTATGGTATCAGGCGTGGCATCAGCAAATGCTGAAAAACCACAATACACTTCTAGTGAAGTCTGAATTCCACACTGACACTCAAATCTTCCCTTTCGCCTTTAAACAAAGAAAAAAGAAAGACTTTGATGGTTAGTGTGTTTTAAAACACCAGCTGCTCTTTTCATATTGTGTGCACATTTCATGATGAATGGACCAACCAACCTTAAATAAACGTCTATTTTTAAGTATTTATTGTGTCCAACCCTTTGTCTCACTTTTCGGCAGGCCTGCTTTCAGGTCTTCAAAGAAATCTGCACAGGCATTTTTTTCACACCTCTAAAGTTCAGTTAGTTGGTTGTTTTTCTTGTTCATCACAGTGCAAACAACCTTAATTACAAACTTGGACTAATCAGTCCACACAATGACCACATCTCAGACATCCAGCTTCAGTTTTCTAGCTAAATGTTCTTTTTTATTTCCCTTTCTCAGTGAGGTTCTTCTTGATGAGCTACACGTCCTTTCAGACCCACAGCGCTGAGTGGTCTTCTCACAGTGGAAGGATGGACAGAAACACCTGTGGATGTTCTCAGATCTGAAGCAGCTTGATTTTCTCCTCTCTCTCTGAGATCACAGCTTTCAGTGCTGTTTATCTGAATGGGGGCAGTTTTGGGGTTAACCAGCTCTTCCAGGTGGTTGTTATGAGCCACATTTTCTCTGGAGCTTTTAATCAGATTTTCATCTCCAGTTTTGGAAACTCCTGTTTTTCAGTTATTTTCCTTCTCCTGTCTTTATGCAAATGGTTATCATATCTAATTTCCACAGAAACACCTCCTGAAAAATGAATGAGTTCTACATAATGGCTGGTTTGACTGGAAAACAAACAGAGGAAGGGGGACTCTGACTTTCGCACAGTCCTGCATGTGCAAGAGAGAGAAGCAGCAGCATCTGTGTGGATGAACCTGTTCATGTCAATCAAAGTCTGAAATCAGTCTGGTTATGATGTCTCTCTGTCTCTGTCTGTCTGTCTCTCTCTCTCTCTCTGTCTGTCTCTCTCTCTCTCTCTCTCTCTCTCTGACAGATACACACAAGCAGAGCTTTGACTACCAAATGGCAGCATCTGTCTGTGTGTGTGCGCATCCATGAGTGTTTGTATAGTGTGTGTGTGAGCGTGCCAGCATGTGTCTGTGTGCGTGCGTGTGTGTGAGCATGCGTGAGCGTGTGTGTGCGTGCGTGAGCATGTGCGCGCAGTGTTTCTATAGTGTGTGTGTGAGCGTGCATGAGCATGTGTGCGTGTGTGCAGTGTGTGTGTGAGCGTATGTGAGCGGGCGTGAGCGTGTGTGCTTGCGTGCGTGTATAGTGTGTGTGTGTGTGTGTGTGTGTGTGTGTGTGCACGTGTGTGCTTGCGTGCATGTATAGTGTGTGTGTGCTTGCGTGCATGTATAGTGTGTGTGTGTGTGAGCGTGTGTTTGCGTGCGTGTATAGTGTGTGTGTGTGCGATTATAGTGTGTGTGTGTGAGCGTGTGCGCTTGTGTGTTTGCGTGCGTGTATAGTGTGTGTGTGTGTGCACGTGTGTGCTTGCGTGCATGTATAGTGTGTGTGTGCTTGCGTGCATGTATAGTGTGTGTGTGTGTGTGAGCGTGTGTTTGCGTGCGTGTATAGTGTGTGTGTGTGCGATTATAGTGTGTGTGTGTGAGCGTGTGCGCTTGTGTGTTTGCGTGCGTGTATAGTGTGTGTGTGTGTGTGTGTGTGTGAGTGTGAGCGTGCGTGCTTGCGTGCGTGTATAGTGTGTGTGTGTGCGCGTGTGAGTGTGTGTGCGCGCGTGTGCGTGCGCCATTCTGAGCTCTAATGTCCTCAACAGCCAGTCTGTTAATGGAAAGCCTGCTAAACCACCAGATTTGATAAATAAATGACCACGACCTCACGGAGACCTGCAGAACTAGTTTATATATTACAGGATAATTTCTATTTACAGCCAAATCTAGATTCACTGGCTGCCCTAAAGACAAAAACAATCAGATAAAATAACCAACAAACATAATGACTCAAATGTTTCTCACAAATATTAGGAGAAATTATTCACCATTTATCTGACAGAAATCATTCCTGCAAGAGTTCATCCAGCATATTCAGAAACACACAGGGCAAAATGTACTGGCACCCCTAAACAACCTGGTTCAAATAACAGAACTGTACTGAATAAACTGCGTTTTCCATAGATTTACAACATTTTTCAGCGACTGCTACAACTAGTCCTTCCGTCTGTTAAACTTGCCTGGGGGGCAGATTGACATCATCTGTGCCGCTAACAAGGATGGATTGTTCACAAACGGCAGGAGCTGGAAACGGAGTCTCATTTTCATGTGTAACGTGCGAGACGTGCAGCTTGCTTGTGTAAAATATCAGTCTGGGTCAAATATTTTTCAAATTATTTAAACCAAAATAAAATGTTCTACTTGTTGCCCTACGTCAGTGTTTGTTCACAGCTTCTCTGTAATTATGCCTTTTTTATGATCCAGATAGTGATTAAATGTACACGGTAGCTGTAATATATCGTTTAATTCATGCTGGTTTGGTATTTAACCCCAAAACTGATGCACAGCATGTCAGTGCACATGCAAACACACACATCCCATCTCCAACTGCCCTCTGGGCCATAATTAATCAGGGCACGTCACTATGACAACTAAAGCAGCCAGCGCTGGTGAGAATCAGGAGCTCATAAAACAGAACAGAGCAGCCTTAAATGAATATTTCAGCCTGGAAAATGACAACAGCCAATAAAAACACAAACAGCCTTAAAGGAACACTTTGTCCATAACCATAACAGCCTTAAAGGAACACTCTGTCCATAACCATAACAGCCTTAAAGGAACACTTTGTCCAAAGCATTAACAGCCTTAAAGGAGCACTTTGTCCAAAGCCTTAACAGCCTTAAAGGAGCACTTTGTCCAAAGCCTTAACATCCTTAAAGGAACACTTTGTCCAAAGCCTTAACATCCTTAAAGGAACACTTTGTCCAAAGCCTTAACAGCCTTAAAGGAACACTTTGTCCAAAGCATTAACAGCCTTAAAGGAACACTGTCCAAAGCATTAACAGCCTTAAAGGAACATTTCATCTAAAACCATAACAGCCTTAAAGGACCACTTTGTCCAAAGCCTTAACAGCCTTAAAGGACCACTTTGTCCAAAGCCATAACAGCCTTAAAAGGACCACTTTGTCCAAAGCATTAACAGCCTTAAAGGACCACTTTGTCCAAAGCATTAACAGCCTTAAAGGACCACTTTGTCCAAAGCATTAACAGCCTTAAAGGAACATTTCATCTAAAACCATAACAGCCTTAAAGGACCACTTTGTCCAAAGCCATAACAGCCTTAAAGGACCACTTTGTCCAAAGCCTTAACAGCCTTAAAGGACCACTTTATCCAAAGCCTTAACAGCCTTAAAGGACCACTTTGTCCAAAGCCTTAACAGCCTTAAAGGACCACTTTGTCCAAAGCCTTAACAGCCTTAAAGGACCACTTTGTCCAAAGCCTTAACAGCCTTAAAGGACCACTTTGTCCAAAGCCATAACAGCCTTAAAGGACCACTTTGTCCAAAGCATTAACAGCCTTAAAGGACCACTTTGTCCAAAGCATTAACAGCCTTAAAGGAACACTTTGTCCATAACCATAACAGCCTTAAAGGAACACTTTGTCCATAACCATAACAGCCTTAAAGGACCACTTTGTCCAAAGCCTTAACAGCCTTAAAGAAACACTTTGTCCAAAGCTATAACAGCCTTAAAGGACCACTTTGTCCAAAGCATTAACAGCCTTAAAGGACCACTTTGTCCATAACCATAACAGCCTTAAAGGACCACTTTGTCCATAACCATAACAGCCTTAAAAGACCACTTTGTCCAAAGCCTTAACAGCCTTAAAGGACCACTTTGTCCAAAGCCTTAACAGCCTTAAAGGACCACTTTGTCCAAAGCCTTAACAGCCTTAAAGGACCACTTTGTCCAAAGCCTTAACAGCCTTAAAGGACCACTTTGTCCAAAGCCTTAACAGCCTTAAAGGACCGCTTTGTCCAAAGCCTTAACAGCCTTAAAGGACCGCTTTGTCCAAAGCCTTAACAGCCTTAAAGGACCATTTTGTCCAAAGCATTAACAGCCTTAAAGGACCACTTTGTCCAAAGCATTAACAGCCTTAAAGGAACACTTTGTCCAAAGCATTAACAGCCTTAAAGGAACACTTTGTCCAAAGCATTAACAGCCTTAAAGGAGCACTTTGTCCAAAGCATTAACAGCCTTAAAGGAACACTTCATCAAAAATCATAACAGCCTTAAAGGAAAACATCTACCAATCCATAAAAGCCTTACAGAAATGCTTCATCCAGATCCATTAGAACATTAAAGGAATACTTCACAAAACTACAAACAGCCTAAAGGACATACTTCACCTACAACCACACTAGCCTTAAAGGAACACTTCATCTAAAACAACACTGATCTTAAATGAACACGATCTAAAATTATAACTACTCTTCAGGGACACTTCATCCAAAGCCATAACAATCTTAGGGATGTGCATGTTGACTAATTTTGATATTCAATTTTCTGGTAGAGTTTATGAACAGATATCCACCATAAAAGGAAATCTGCCTAAAGAATACGCTGGGTTATTGTAGCCCAAGAGGAATAATTCACTCCAAACCCTAACAGCCTTAAGCAACCCATCATTCAGAACCATAACAATTCAGTCACAACCAAGCCTTAAAGGAAAACTTTACCAAAAATACAACAGCATTAAAAAAAGAAACCATAACTGCCTTGAAAGAATTTAGCAGCCTTTAAGGAACTTCACCTAAACCCACAACAGTCTTAAATGAACACAGTTGAAACTGCATTTCCTTTGTGCACCCAAGTTGGGACCACAGTGAAAGCCTAACCCATCTAAAAGTTAGTTCATCTCATGAGAACGGAACAGAGATATCTGTGGTCTGCATGCGTTTCCTCTGCAGATCACTAGTTCAGTTATGATTAGGGATGCTCATGTGTGATGCAACAAGCACTGCCTGTACAGGGAAGGCAATACACTGTGGTCTTTTTGCAGCGTCATGCTAATGAGGCCAACGCGGCAGCACTGATGAACACTCAGCACTTTCTGGGGGTAATAATTCAGCTTGGCTAAGCCCCACATTAGACCTCAGTGACTCCGCTGAGAGCACGTTAATAAATCGCGGCTAACGAAGAGAAAGACAGTGGCTGCCCATCAGGTCTATAGTCTCCGACTTCAT
>NC_051227.1:11191867-11289367 GCF_015220715.1 Pygocentrus nattereri
TGGACCCTCACAGAGCAGGTACTATTTGGGTGGTGGATCATTCTCAGCACTGCAATAACACTGACGTGGTGGTGGTGTGTTAGTGAGTGTTGTGCTGGTGCGACTGGATCAGACACAGCAGTGCTGCTGGAGTCTTCAAACACTGTGTCCACTCACTGTCCACTCTATTAGACACTCCTACCTTGTCGGTCCACCTTGTAGATGTAAAGTCAGAGACGACAGCTCATCTGCTGCTGCACAGTTTGTGTTTGTCGTCCTCTAGTAGGGAGTGGTCACACGACGCTGCCCACAGGATGCTGTTGCCTGGGTGTTTTTGGTTGGTGGACTATTCTCAGTCCAGCAGCGACACTGAGGTGTTTAGAAATTCCAGCAGCACTGCTGTGTCTGATCCACTCACACCAGCACAACACACACTAACACACCAGGTACAATAGTACCTGCTCTGACCACTGAAGAACAGGGTAAAAGGCCTGAAGACCCAAACAGAAGACAGGATATTCTGGTGGAGCACCAGATGCGGTCGCCAGAAGTGAGAAGCAACTTGACGGCAATTAAAGACAAAATGTTCATAAACTTTAACAGTTACTTCATTCAAGGTCCACAATAAACTGCAGCATCTTTGCACGTCGTGTTTCTTTATACAACAACAAATTCATTTCACGATAACGAGGAATGAAGGAGTCTTATTAAAGGCCAGAGAACAGCACAGCGCTTGGTAACCAGGTGACACCGGACAGGTGACACTGCTGTGTAAACCGTCGGTGTTGCAGGAAGTCAGTAACACATGGACAGACTGGGGAAAAGGCCCTAAATGGGGCCGCAGTGTTAAGGCAGCAGCGTGGGGGTGTGCGGGGGATGTGTACAGTGTAAACAGTGCCTTGTTGACAGACTCGACTTCACAGCTAAAGCCGAACTAGGCATCGAGGCACATGGGAGGGGTTTATGGGTAAATCTCAACTACACATCGTGCTCATTTATTATCCCTTCATATTGCAAGAGGGATCCAGCCAAACAACAGCTAACCCGAACTAGAATCAGTACAAAGTGCCTTTTACTGCGCAGACTGCAGACTGCGGACCACCTTAACCGACTTATACAGCTCCTTTACTCAGCGACCCCTTCCAGCACAGCCATGCTATGTGGTAGCAATGCAGCACCTGCTGAACCTGCTAGAACTGGAGAAAATAAACCAGCTTTCTAGCCAGAAACCTACAGGCTCACTTTGTAGTCTCTTCTTTGGCTTGGTAGTATTTGGATTGGCAGCTCACGGTATGGCTTGGTAGTATTTGGATTGGCAGCTCACGGTATGGCCTGGTAGTATTTGGATTGGCAGCTCACGGTATGGCCTGGTAGTATTTGGTTTGGCAGCTCACGGTATGGCTTGGTAGTATTTGGATTGGCAGCTCCCGGTATGGCTTGGTAGTATTTGGATTGGCAGCTCACGGTATGGCCTGGTAGTATTTGGATTGGCAGCTCACGGTATGGCCTGGTAGTATTTGGTTTGGCAGCTCACGGTATGGCTTGGTAGTATTTGGATTGGCAGCTCACGGTATGGCTTGGTAGTATTTGGATTGGCAGCTCACGGTATGGCTTGGTAGTATTTGGTTTGGCAGCTCACGGAATGGCTTGGTAGTATTTGGATTGGCAGCTCACGGTATGGCCTGGTAGTTTTTGGATTGGCAGCTCACGGTATGGCTTGGTAGTATTTGGATTGGCAGCTCACGGTATGGCCTGGTAGTATTTGGTTTGGCAGCTCACGGTATGGCCTGGTAGTAATTGGTTTGGCAGCTCACGGTATGGCTTGGTAGTATTTGGTTTGGCAGCTCACGGTATGGCCTGGTAGTTTTTGGTTTGGCAGCTCACGGTATGGCCTGTTAGTAATTGGTTTGGCAGCTCACGGTATGGCCTGGTAGTAATTGGTTTGGCAGCTCACGGTATGGCCTGGTAGTTTTTGGTTTGGCAGCTCACGGTATGGCCTGGTAGTTTTTGGTTTGGCAGCTCACGGTATGGCCTGGTAGTTTTTGGTTTGGCAGCTCACGGTATGGCCTGTTAGTAATTGGTTTGGCAGCTCACGGTATGGCCTGGTAGTAATTGGTTTGGCAGCTCACGGTATGGCCTGGTAGTTTTTGGTTTGGCAGCTCACGGTATGGCCTGGTAGTTTTTGGTTTGGCAGCTCACGGTATGGCCTGGTAGTTTTTGGTTTGGCAGCTCACGGTATGGCCTGTTAGTAATTGGTTTGGCAGCTCACGGTATGGCCTGTTAGTATTTGGTTTGGTAGTCCTCAGTACAGTTTGGTCATTCTTGGTATGGCTTGGTCGATCTTGGCACAGTCTGGCAGTGTTTTAGGTTTGATAAATCATGCATCACAGCCTATAAATCTGTTCTGGTTAAAATAATAAAACCTCTTAACCAAGTAAGGCAGCCTTAAGGCTACTGGTACTGTAGCACACTGCACACATGAGCTGAAAGGAGTTGACTGAGCGCTCACTACTGCATGTATCATGATCGATACCTAGTTGGATGATTTCAATGTCAGAAAATACACTGTTGCTTTAAAAAGCCCAAAAATAAGTCATATTTGTTTTGTAACCAATCTGTGGTTTTGTTGTTCATGGTACAGCATATAAACATACTGAGCCTGATGCAGGTATTAAGACCTACATTTTCCTCCGATGTTTGAAAAGAAGCGGTGGCCCTGTGTAAGCCTTCGCTCTCCCATCATGTGATTGAGGGAGTCCTAACTGGTGAAAGGAACTAGACACGTGTCAATTGAGAAAATGGGAGAAAATTGGGGACAAGATCAACTGAAATCCATGCAACTCATCAGATGTCTCAGAAAATAAATATCACAACACATCTAGTAGCATAAAAGTTTAGTATTGCTTGCAATATTAGATTTTTGCCACATTGCCCGACTAAAATTACAACTGCAGCTTTCGGGATTTGAACATTTTAAAATAAAAACAATTAATCTGTCCTCTCTACCTGCCACCAAATTACGGATGGCTGGGAGAGGGCGGGGTGGGATGGACCTGATGACGGCAGTTCGCACAGAATCGCTAATGAAGAATCATTTTTCCAGCAAGCAATTCTGAAGTAAGCCCAATGCAGTCTGGGAGAAGCATTTATTCACTTGTCATGGAGGATCTTTGAGTAATTAACCCAGCAGAACTTGGACCTCAAATAACAAAAACGGCCAAATCGCTGTGTCCCACCTACATACAGCCTGGAGAAAGTGTTACAGCTTAAAGGATGAGGATGCTAAATTACACCACTCAGCTCCTCACACAGTGAGAGACGACCTCTGACAGGGAGGCCTGGATAAACAAACCTATTCCAAACCTAAACATAAGGCAAGACCTGAACACTCCTGACGAGCGTTGGGTGAGCGGTCTGGTGACTCACTCCCACACAGTAAAACGGACTACCTGTAAACTGCACTTATTAAAAACAATTACAGCTTCAATTAAAATAAATCTGTCATCAGATATGGCACTCGCCCCATACGGTCCCACATGATCCTCAGGAAGAGACACGAGCAGCTAATTTTATAATACCTGTTATTTTACCAACCGCCCACATTAACAGGACTGAAGGCCTGCAGTTATTTTTGTCCGTTCATTATGATGTAACTACATAATCTCTCAGTTAAATTACACAGGGGGTTATTCTTACGTTATGCAGTCTGCACTTCCATTCTTAATATCCTATATGTTTTTATTTATCTACCAAATGTGGTTTTAATCGTGCTAGAGCACTGCTCTGTACTCTGAGACACAGATCATGAGCACTGCTCTGAATCAGCTCTGAGACATATATCAATACGTACATGTGCACACACCTGAATACAAGTTTGATCATATTTATACTCACTCATATCTGTATAAACACAGGGTGATTCAGAAAGATTCATCTGATTTCAAAGCTCCATAGTTTTCCAACCGTGAGGCGCCGAGGAACCAATCACACTCCAACTGTAAGAGGTCATAGAGTTTCTGACTGGCTCCTTCAGTCTGAGAGGAGCTGAGACCCCTGAGCAGAGCGTTCTGCGTTCTCCACGTCAATAAGAGTGAATCCGTCAGAACTGTGCAGCGGGATTTTCACCAGCAGTGAAGCTCCAGCAGCTCAGAGCGCTCGGCACTGGTTCCACAGCACTGGATCATCTCCGAAATCCCACTGAAAGAGCCGTAAGTGCAGCGACGCCCAACATGCTCGATCCAGTCTGGGATGAGTTTGACTGCGTTGATGTCGTCCGTACAGCTGGAGGAGGTTCAGACTGAGACCTTGTAGAATTACATAATAAACCTTATGCTCATTTAAACCGTTTACAGCTCACTGCACTGATCTGGAATGATTTACAAGAGAAATCAATCATCTTGAAATGGGATGAATCTTTTTGAATCAGCCTGTATTCATATAAAGAGCAACAGAACATGGGTCGAGTATTTAGCAGATAAATCACTGCTGCCCTAATTTGTGTTATAACTGCTTAATAACAATTATAACTAACAAGCATCTATAAACTAATCTTAAAGCATTAATAAACCCTTTATATGTGACATCGTATTGGAAAGTGGTACCAATGCAGGACACTCACTTCATTCACACACACACACATCAGACAATAAACTAGCTGTTCTGTTTCTCCTGAACGGATCACCAGACCGGACCAGACAGGAGGGGTTTGTTCTGCAGCGCAGCGTCTTATAGAAATAATGAGTAAAGAGCTGAAGTGTAACTATCAGAGTGCATGTTTACGAGCTGGACGCTGCAAAATGCTGCACTCTCAGACTTGAACGCAGTATCTGGTTCATTCGCTCACCGTACAAAACGATCCATCAAACTATCGATCACTGATTATCAATTATATTTTATATTTATTAAAGTCCATCAGCAAAGCTGGTTTATCATAAGGACGTTTTCAACACTGTAACTATAAACAACACTGAGCTCCCTCGATGAGGGGTTTGGAAAAGGTTAAACCGACACACTGATGTACATAAAAACACTTACTGTCTTAATGTTGTTTGTGTTTATACTATTATTATTGTTTTTATGAGCAAATAAATGCTTAAAAAACAGCTGTTTGAATTATAATCAGGCTGAATATCACCAATCAGATATTCTGCAGTATTTCAAAATGAATGACACCAACACTTTTCACTCATTTACACTTTAGAAAGGTGGCTGTTTGGTGGCACTGCTGATCAACTGGTGATAGAAAGAGGGAATCAGCACCAGGACTGACCTCCGAAAACCTCAACATGATCGCGGCTGAGCGACAACAAAGAGCTCCACACATCTCGGACCACCAGGCACTCCACTTGGCGCTTTGCATCAGACAGCTAGAACCACATCTTCACTGCGTGGCGCATTCGGCCAGCTTTAACTGACCTCTCACCAGCACAGGAAAACCACTGTTTCCAATGGAGGTACAGTACGTACACCAGCATAGACACTCCACAGTGGTGCACCTCCTCCATGCGCTGGCCAGTTTCTCCACGTACCACAGCGCGGCACTCGGAACTTGGCCATTATTAAACTGTGACGTCACCTCTACACGGAGAACGGCAGCCAGATAAACGAACTATAAACCACAGAGCAGCAATTTGATAAGCCTTGTAAGCCAAAATGCTACAGAACAGGTCAGAGTAGAGCTTCCGGTCACTCTGCCGCTACTTTGGGCGCTCAGGTTCCTCTAAACGGGGGCCCACCCAGCAGCAGTGAGCTGAATCCAAGCCTCTAACTAAGCCACCGTTATCTTAGCCAAAACGCTACAGTCCAAACCACAGAACTGCTTCAGTTTGGCTTTCTGTCACTCCAACAGCCCAAACTTCACTTCAGCTCTCCCAGACTTCAGTTTCCACCATTTAGACGTGTTTCAGCAGAGCAGCGGTCAGTCGGAACCAAACCTGTGCTGTGGTCTGTGCTTCTGGTTGGGTCTGTAGCCTCTCACTAGGCTAGTGTTAAAGTAGCTGACCAGGCGCCCATTTAACTGCCCATCTTTTTTTTATTGTGAAACTATTTCGTAATATCTGGAGACCGTTTGGGGGAAATTCCATGCAACCCTATTTTACTTCTAATTTTCTCATATGCCTAAAACTTCTGCCCACATATATCCCCAAACGTACCCCCTGAATGCATCCAGTTTATCGTTTTCGTTTGCACACTCATTTAAACTTTGTTCACTTAATGTGGAAGAGCTAAACTGATACAAAAACCTGCAGATTTAAGACTTTTATTCTCCCTTAAAGTAAAAACAGTCCTGAGTAAAAATAGCTGATATTAAAAAAAGCTCATTTTAAAAGGGGAAAGTGTGGCTTTTGTAATAAAAGGTGGTATCGTGCCATCTCTGGAATCCACCATGTGAAAGTAAAGTGTGTGTGAGTCGCGTAGCGATGAGAAAGAGGAATCGGAAGCGTGGGCTGACACACCAGCTCTGAGGTGTTATTGATAAAGGCAGTCAGTTTCAGCCTCGCTGGGATTCCCTCAAACACCACACTTCAGCCGATGGCCTGGAGATAACAGAGGGACAGACACACAAAACCTCCCTTCCCTCTGTCTCATAACAGTCCCGGCCCCTATGAGGACACTTCAAACATTACAAGCCAAAAGCACAACAGCAGGCGGGGCCAAAGTCCTCTGACGTCTTTATCAGCACTTCACCTCTCTGCTCTTAAAGCACAGGGCCAGGCATGCAGACCAGTAACTGCACAGAGGTCAAAATGCTTCATTTTTACTGTGATGAATTCTGCGCTTGAATTTACCCTGAACATCTTTCATTATCATTAGATTATCATTAGGGATGCAACAATATCACGTTTTCCCTTCTAACACCAACACCTGAGTATGAATACCAGCTCTAATCCAGCGATAAGTCCTGAAATTTATATTTATGGGTTTGTGTAAAAATATTTTTGATACATATGGAAACTTTTTTTCACTATTTATAAAATTAGTAAAACAGTTAAAAACAGAAATGAACAATATACAGATAAACCTGTGGTGTGTATTTTTAAGCACAAAGCATCGTCTCTGGTCATTTCTCCCGTCCTGTCCACTTGCGCTTAAATCTCAGTGTGTCAGAGTGTCGGTCGGCTGCTCTGCTAAAGGCTAAACCAAGACTAAGACTATCTGCAATTCCTTCCATATGTCTGTCTAACGTCCGCTCGCTCGATATCAACCTGAACTAAAATGAACTTGGACTGTGTGTCTCTACTCGTATCATACCCCTGAAACCAAGGCCTCAGAAAGAATGGTATGGTATGTCGTCCTCTCAAATTTAATTCCCACAAAACACTAGCATAAGAATTTTGCTATTTTTTTCCGCAAAAACAAAATCTACATGTGCCAAAAGGCTGGTGGTGTTGCGATATTGGTCACAGGTATCTGCATCACCAACACCAGTAATTCTAGCATTTAGGAACCCGTATCAGCACCAGTGCCTGCACAGTATCAGTACAAGGCTGGATATCGCTGCATGATATTTTGCCATTTCGCCCCATTGCTGGCTTTATAGTTTCTGAATATTGAGGACAGGCACAAAGCCATTAGTCAGCGAAGCCAACAACATTGACCACTAAGTGCTGACGTGGATCACTTTTACTGTCAACACATCGTTTACTTAAAAAGATGCTCCATACTGTTAAATACAAGAACGTACACCCACAAAAGTCACAGTGAGCCGGCGTTTCATCACAGCCCGGCAATGATGCTCAAGCACTGAAGATCCAACGTGCTGTGGCTGCTGCTGAATGGGAAAGCACCTTCAGCCCAAGTGGCCAACGTCTAACGCCAGGCCAGTTAAGGTAAAACCAGGCTACAGGTGGGATGCTGTTCTCTCTGTTTAAGGATGCTTTAGGGACAATGAAGCGGAGCGTGCCGACAGATAAAAATGAGTAAAACCTGCTGCTATAAAAGTTGCTGTTCATGCGGGGGTGTAACCCAGAGACGTTTAGCCAGGCCATAGCAGATCCTGTGCCACTCCGAATGAAGTGGGGTAAACAGGGAGCAGCATTAAATACACTGTGGGTTTGTGTGCTCAGGGCGTTTCAGGTCATTTGCTTCAGAGCACGCCAAAATGAAACCGAAACGGACCGAATCTCTCCTTCAGTGAGGCACATAAACGGTGCTTGAAAATCATGAACCAATTCATTTATTAAGTCCTGAACTTTCCTCGCTGGGTCTGAATGTTGGTTCATATATTTCATGGAGAGAGGTGGACTTCACAGGATACACCACAAGTAAGTAACTAAGCAAAACAACAGTATTTAATAACAATCTTCAGCAAAAACCTATGCTAAGCCATGTGAAAGCATGGGTAAGTGGTTAATGGTCCAATTCAGGATCATATTTATTCTGCACCATAAGCTCCACACAGCAGTGCAGACAGACGTCACGGACGAGCAAAACGCATCAAAATCTACCGCCAAACGCAGTCAGAACAGCATGAACACTGTCGATAAGACGATCTGCAGAGCTTCGTCCATCATCAGCTTTCTTCTTTAATGGACCATCTTCACACTTTTCACCACGAAACCACCGTTACTGGTAAAACGTCTGGCGTTTTATCATCAGCGCACTCATAGTTGGTGATGTGAGCTAGTCTGACTGAATGATGAGCAGCGTGACGACACGTGGGAGCCTGCTGAGTGGACCGCTTGGCGGAGACCAACGTTAGTGAGTTACTGTTTCAACTACGTTACCGATGCAGAACGTTAACTTTATTAGATAGTAAGTGAAGCAAATCCACCCAAGACCAGCAGAGAAGACCACCAGCAGGACAATCTACTTCCTTCCATGTCATTTATGTATCCATGTAAGGCTAAAGGCTATTAAACTAGTAGTGGGGGGGTTAGGTGCCGTGTTCAAGGGCACTTCCGTCATGGACCGTCAGCTGAGGGGATCGAACCGGCGACTTTCCAAGCAGAAGGTAACAGACCGCCACTTATCAAAACTACATACTGGAGTGCATCCAATCAGAGTACAGCAGGTGGAGAGGAGGGGCGGGGCTTATGCTATGCAAATAACCGAGCCATTTTATTTACCAAAACCAAACTAAAGAACTGGAGATCAAATCCAGTCTTGACCTCAGATACGAGCCATGTCTGAAAACGTGCACACCTCAATTCACCAATGCTGCTGAAAAACAGCAAAACAAAGCACTTCGGCAAAATAAAACTCTGCCCAATCCACACGCGGACTTAGGAACTGAGCTACGGATTCACTTCCTTCCCTTCCTGTTCGGAGTCCAAGAACAGGCAGTGATGGATCCCTTCGTCGCTCATCACCAGCGGGAAAAGCCAACAAACCGCTGAAGCAACAGAGCCTGAATGCTGACTTACACCATTCAAGCTGCGAGTCAGTAAAGAACAATAACAACCCTTCACAATAAACAATCAAAAAAGCCAATAAGGTTATTGTGCACGACGCAGACGACGGAGGGGGGCAAAGGGAAAAAACATCAGAAAACGCCCCCCACCCCCCCGAGACTGCGTCCCACACCAGCACACTGGCTGAGAGAAGCCAAAATAGGAAAACAGGACACACACAAACCTCACCAACCCATAAATACACTGGCAGCTGATCACAAATTATTTGGGCCTTTTTAAAGAGCCTGGACTCCGGAGCCACGTCAGTCTCTTCAGGGAAGCATAAACACAGGTCACCTTGTAAGCGTCTCAACATTAACACGCAAATGGTTTTTAACCAGGTGGATAATCACAACTGCTCACTTACTCGCTTTGTACATAAACGCCGCTCCCAGGGGAAGCCACTCCCCGGACCACACCCTACGCAGGATCTGAGGTCAGGTGGGAACACCACTGCTAATAAGATTCCTTGGGCTAGACTCCAAATGCTGCCGTCACCTACTGCTGTAAATCACTCCAGTTAAGAGGATCTTCTGAATATGAGTAGTAAAACTTTGGTTTTTGGTAGGACTGCAACAGTCATGTCCATCCCTGGCAGCACGCTGACCGCAGTGTTTCTAAACTGCATGAACGCACAATTTCTTAAACCTACAGCACAACAAAGACAGACTTATTAGCGTGTTCATCTCACAAACCCACTGTTCTGTCATCACAGCCCTGAAAGCTGCGTTCACCACAGAAACTCATCGTCTCATTAATTGGTGAACGTGGTCGGATGTTCCTGAGAAATATCGAGCCAGAACTGTCCACAGTGGTGATGATGGGAACCAGACGTCTGAAGTGTTTAATGCCTCCAAGTACTGAGAGATGAGTGATGGATGGCTGAAACTTCTCACAGAAGATTTTTCTTGAAATGTATTTGTAAGAGCCACTCATGGCAGAGAGGCACATGCAGGGCATTACAAGGTACAGAAAACACCACTGTTGTATCATCAAAAATTCGTTCGCTGGTGGTTTTGGAGAGTAAATAAACTGGCTAAACTTGCATTGTGGTCTGGTGACCCCTGGTTCCATTCACCACCACGGTAAAGAAATCAGAATCAAGTTTGTCTTTACACCAAATCACTCTGAATCACCTTGTTTACGTCTTAAAAGACTAACTTAAGCACAAAGTCTGGCACGTTGGTAGAAACTGTCCAGGAGAGTCCCTCTGCCTGATTAGACTGGACCATTTGTGAAGATGATTATTTTAACCAGGTGGACCATGACGGCTCACTCTGCGTGAAGCTGGGGGGCGTGAACAGCTCTGGGCAGCAGGTTCATCACATCACTGAACATTTTTTAATTCTATTTTTAGTTTCTAATGCTAAACAACTAACTCGCCTGCTTTACAGCAGAGCAGACCCGCTCTGGGCCGGAGGAACGGCAATGAAAGCAGAGCTGGAGCGGAGCAGCCATCTCTTTATTTAGCCCATGACACACACTCAGCCAGTCAACCTACTCCCTGCCTTCCTCACTCAGCACAGACACCATCTTCTTAAAATAACCAGCTCTGCGGTGCCACTCCTCGCTCAGCCACAGCGCCACAGCGCCAGAGAGCCGAGGAAACCCCCCCTCCCCCCCCTCCCCCCAGCAGCTGCAGGAGGCATTCTCCCTCTCAGTTCTGCTCTGCCGGGTTCAGACGTGCCACGTGTTCGCTTGTTTGTGTTTGGAGCTCTGTGCACCTTTACGAGCCTTGAATCCCAGAAACATGCAGCCGCAGCGCGTGCATGTCCTGACGTGCGCCTCTGGCGTAAGGACAGGGGAGAAATCAACACCAACACAGGCAATCCTGTCAGAGGAGGCTCAACAGACTGAGATCACCTCAGACGTGGGAGAGTCTTTAGCAACTCTGTGAGTCTCCTATGACAACACAACGCAGGGTGTATGTGTACAGGCTACACCCCCTGCAGCAGAGCCGGACAGCAAGCCCGAGACTCTACAGGCTTAACGCCGAGCTTCTGTGAACGTCAGCTCAAGCTGGACGATCCAAAGGCCCATATCGGACAGCTTAGGGAGCATCTGCAGGCCCACTCATATTGTCATGATCTTTTTCCAAACTCTCTTCACCCTTTCGAATAAAACAGGCTGCTGTTGTTATTGTGCCTTTAAGGCCTGATTCATTCACACTACCGCGTGCCTTGCTTTTCACGGCAGCGCTCGTGTTAACAGGTCACAACTTTCAACTTTCACAAAGGACGCACGGGCAAAAAGCAGATGCACTGCAGGAGCTGAAAAAAGTCATGGGACTCTCTGAAACAGAAATCCAACCAGAACCTATAAAAACGCACATTCCTTCTTTCTCTGTTCTCAAACAACTCGCCGGTTTAAAAACTTCACACCGCACGCAGAAGCTGAAACGCTGTCGAGGGTAAACAAACTCACCTACTACTGAAAGTTACGCCTGTTCAGAGCATCTTCTAAGTAAATGAAGTAAAATTCTGGTTTTTAGTAAAACTGCAACGATCATCTCAACACCTCGACGGCAGCATGTTGACCGCAGTGTTTCTAACCTGCATGGATGGCAATTTCTTAAACCTGCAGCAAGAACTACCAACCTAGAGCAGGACCAAGACATCAGACCCCTGAGCGCGCTCCTGTTGCTGGATGACTGTATCCTGCACGTAACCCCACAAGCCTACTGGTCTGTCATCACAGCCACTAGCGCGGTGTTCATCGCAGAACCTCATCAACTCACTAAGTGATGAAGATGTAAAAACAGCTTTGATTGAGTGGCTCAAAGTGAAACGCTCGGTTCTTAAGAAACGGAGAGGCAGAACTGTTCACAGTGGTGATGATGGGAACCAGACGTCTGAAGCCTTTAGTGCCTCTAACCCTGCTTTCACACCGGCAGCGACTTATCGCCTCGTTGCCCAAACGGCTGATCGCTCACCGCCCGTGGAACCAAACGGCAGTGGAACCAAAAACAGAGCGTAGTGTTTCACAGCGGCGGAGACAGGGGGCGCACTGCGCTGCTCAGTGCTCTGTTCCTATTGGTAAGTGCCACATCGCTTCGCTCCTGATTTGCATAAAGTTAAACTCGCTCATCTTGTTGCGTCGCCAACGATCGCGACCAGAAGTCGGCAGCTCACATTGAGAACGAATGACCCCGGGCTGCTTTGCTGCGCCGCGGCCGGTGTGGGCGCAGGGTAAGAGCCGTCTCACGAGGAGATTCTACAGGAAACGGTCATGAATGAGACGCAGCGCGACAGCTGGAAAACCATCTCACGACACAGTTCCGGCCTGACGTTTGTAGGGGCCACATGCAGGAAATGAAAAGGTAGAAGACGTTTTGACCATGAAGTTTTTCTACAATAAACAATTTTTCCATCAAATCACTCTGAAAGCAAACGAAGGAAACACACCGCACCGTGTTTGAGTTCTGCCACATTAAGACTGACTGGTCTGATTGTATCCGGACGCGCGAGCTGCTACGCTCCGGGCAGCGCATGTGAAACAGGCCGACTCTGTTCTGATTGGCTGCTGCGCCTCATTCAAAACGCACTCAGAGCGGAAACAGTCCTTATAACGTCAGCGCGAGTGGGCGGAGCTAGACGTCTGTGGCGAATATATGTAAATGAGCCGTTTCTCACGACATGGAAGGAGCAGTGAATTCAGGGAGGTGCCGTGTTTGCAGCCTGGCTTCCGTATACGGACTGTCTGGACTGAGGAACGAATGGTACGTTCTGAAACATTAACAAAGTTACATGCCTTTACAGCAGTGGTGTGGTTTTTCATGATAAGGCCCACATCACAGCGAGAACAAGCCAGTCTGACGTCAGTTCGCGACAGAGAGCAGCTTCTGATCAGAAGATCCTAAGATAAGATAAGATGATCCTTTATTAGTCCCACAGCTGGGAAATTCACAGTATTACAGCAGCAGCAGAGTAACAGGAGTAAGGCACTCAGTAATAGAAACGGGAAACAGTACAAACCTTATCAACATTATAAATAATAAAAATTAAAGCTAAATCTCTATTTACAGGAAAATAAGGATAATAAAATAAAATAAGAGTTGCATATATCCTGAGATATATCACAAAAATATATTACAGATCATCCTGAGCCTGTCAGCGTGAGGAACAGCCTGCAGTCCACACTCACCGCTCGCTCTAGCTGTGCACACTGGAAATATGTTTCAGGGATTCCGAGTGAGGCTGGAATTACATGACTACTGGAAAATAACAGAAGAAAATGTATTGACAGAATTCCGTAGTGCATGCGTACGTATGGAAGCACAACCAACAATCGGAAGCGGATCCTTCCACACTAATCAGGGTCTTGGGAAAAGATTCTAGAGCTCAGTTACACAACAAATAGACACCCTCCCTCCAAACTGGTCCCTGTGGATCCAAATCCAGCTCAGATTTTTATCTGTTTAACGAAGCCTCCCACCAACAACACAACAATCCATCATCCTAACAATTAAGCAGTGGAACTCGAGAGGGAGTGTGTTTATCCTGAAATAAGATCCCGGCTGTGATCTGGTGGCTGTAGATCCTCACAGCCGTGATGTTATTGGTGATAACTCACTCCTCGAGTGTTCTACTGCTTTAATACAGCAGTTAAATAAATACAGTAAGAGATGAATAAACTGGCCGTGAACGCGGCGTTTAATATGTTTTAATGTTCAGTTCCTTCATCCAAATTATAGCTTAACGAGCTCCGCCCACTCGCTGCTCAGTCTGCTGTAAGCCCCGCCTTCTGAAGTACTGAGCCATAAAACTGACCCAATATCAGGTTCAGCTCAGTTTGGTCAGTTTTTCCAGATCAGTATTAATGTTGTTTTGTTCCAGCCGGTCTGTAAAGCTTCTTACAGCCCGTTTAGTTTGGCCAATGGTGTTGGGTTCATTTCTGGCTGATTCCAGGTTGTTCAGCTGTTCTTCTGTCACAGCTGCCGACTGAAAAGCTTCATTATAAAGACAGTAAAATTAGTGCAGCTTGATTTAGTGCAGCACAGTGAGCCAAATACTGAACAAAATCACTTTGTTCGGTTTTTGATAACATTTTTAAAACTGCTTCTTTTTTCTCTGTTCCAACTGATCAGATATCTGAAAACCAAATAGCGCCACACATCCTGCGCCACGAAGATTTACTGACGTATCTCAGTATTAGATATTAGATATTAATATCGCCCATCTTCACCACTTCCTCTCAAAGTGTGGCTGAAATTTCTCAAGTTCAACCAAGAAATTGGTAGAAAGATGGCGACAGTTGGATCCTCCAGCAACAAAAACAACTTGTTTACTCTAAAGCGCCACTCACCTGCAGCTGAACAGCAAACGGTTTAAATGCACTGCTAAAGTTTTCCCCCAGGGTTTCATAAGTTTGGAGGACAGTTTTAACCCTAGATGATGTGAGAAGAGGTGTAAACAGGCACTCCAGTGCTCGGGTAACTGCTCCCGATGCCAGCATCTCAATACGGAAATCACGGTTCTTCATGGAAAGATATACAGGCTCAGCAACAGAGAACAGGTATTTCAATATAACTGACAAACTAATTAACAAGCTGACGCACTGAGTCCTCATCAGCGTCCAGGGTCGTACCAGCTGGCTCTGTTAATGCAGCAGCCGATCTGAAGAGGCTGCCTCTGCTACTCACACCAGAATCAACCGATTTCCCTCCATTTCTGAATAATAAACCAGGTTTCACCACGGCTAACCCAATATCCATTCAATAATCCCCATCAAGCTCAGAGATTAGTAATAAAATTAGTTGAAAAAGGGACACGTCTAATGGTGGGGGCACCACATGATCTCCAGCTCCACCACTGGAAGTGCTTTCACTCCGAATCCGATCAAATTTAAATATAAATTTAATATAAATCACATTCTGGTTGTAAATATTGAATGAGTGAAAGGGATAAAGTGCCCTGAAACAATCTCTTCTCTTGAATCCCAACCATCCGACTACAAATCCAAACTGTGCATTTTGTAATTTCCAATTTGTTCATGAACTTCAGAAAATCTATATATTGTGTGATGGAAATGCCTTCAAGCATAGCGATATTAATCATCACCACATTCATCACGATACCGATAATGTATCATAATACTGCCCACCCCTATGCTGCACCGGGTGCTCACAAACGTCACGAAAACTTTTATCGTGCATCATTGACAAGCCTTCAAGATGTTATTTGGGACAAAAGTGATCACAGTAATAACGCAGCACCATATCACCATACAACTCTATCACCATGCAACTCTACAACTCTATCACCATGCAACTCTACAACTCTATCACCATGCAACTCTACAACTCTATCACCATGCAACTCTACAACTCTATCACCATGCAACTCTACAACTCTATCACCATATCACCATACAACTCTATCACCATGCAACTCTACAACTCTATCACCATGCAACTATATTACCACATCACTATACAACTAAATTACCACCCTACAACTCTATCATCCTTCAACTATATCACCATGCAACCATACAACTACATTACCACATCACTATACAACTACATTACCACATCACTATACAACTACATTACCACATCACTATACAACTACATTACCACATCACCATGCAACTATATTACCACATCACTATACAACTATATCACCATATCACCACACCACCCTCCCCACTTAGAGCCTTGTGTTCATTCCAGCCCTTCAGTGCTGTAGAACGGCCTTGTGGAAGCACCATAACGTCCACGGTGTGGATTTTTCCCACCACACTAAAGAACTAAAGACGCGGTCATTCTGTCCACTCCAAATTTAAGACCTCTCAGGTGTCCTGATGTTATTCATGAAGCCACTGACCACAACAACAGGCGGCTCCACTTCGCCCATCCCACAGTCCAAACCTCAGCACAGCACATCGCGACACAGGAGCGTGAAAGGCCTGCAGGTATCGCGGTGGTACTGGTGGTGCCGACTCCACGCGGCCCACCTCTGCGGGGAAACTCACCTGTTATTATTTCTGCACACCTGAGAAACACACTCTGACAGAACAGGGCTCGAGCCCGGCCTCGCCCTTAAGGGGGAGCGCCACCACTTTTCTCAGTAACTCGGTCCTCGAGATGTGGAGCCACTGCCATCACTGGTGGTGATGGGAACCAGGAGTCACCACGTCTACAGCACGAACACAATTCATTTACCGTCCAAAACCTCCAGCGCGCCTCCTCTGACTTGGCATTTGTTTTGCTTCTGACGGTTAAAGTCATAAACTTGAAAAAAAAAGACATAAATTAGAAATAATAAGTTTTCTTCTGGGACTATTTTGTCCAGCTACGTCCTGCATGTATCCCTCCGCCATGAATGGCTTCAAATGAGCGGATTAAAAGGCATTTTAGTCAAAACTATATCACAAACTAATGCGACAGATACCGGCAGCGCATATCTCATCACTTCGTGGAGGAACTTTCTGTGAGGAGCTTTTAGAGCGGACGTCTGGTTCCCATCACCACCACTGTGGGCAGCCCTGACTCGGCGAGTTTCTCTAGAGCGGAGCGTTTCAGACCGAACCGCTCAGAACCGCTGTGCTCGCCTCCGATGGACCGAGCTACTCAGAAAGTGTGAAGAAGTGGCGGACTTTCCCTTTAAACAGAGACTTGAGTAAAGCAGACTTACAGCACGCAGAGGGCATAGGCCCCGGTGACGCTCTCGCTGTCCCGCACCAGAAAGCTGCCGTCTCTCCCGGCTCGGGCGAGCAGCTCTTCGGCCGCAGCGCGACTCAAATCCCGGTGATACCACAGTGGTGGAGCCGCCGATCCCAGCGGGGACGCGCCGCCGCCGCCTGCCATCGTGGCAGGGCTCGACACACGAAAGTGCCCCACGGATGTCGCTCCCCGAGAGGGAGAACCGCGGCTGGGGCTTTTAGCGTCCCGCTGACTTTAGGATCCCGAGAAGAAGCGATAATGCTCGGGAAATAAACCCGAGTGGATAAACAAGCGGATGCTAACGAGGCTAACGGCCGCCAAAAGTTCCCTCACAGTTCCTGAAAGTCTCCCATTAGATGAAGTGGAGGTTTTCCGCTTTTCCCGCGGCGAATAAGCGCAGACAGTCCGACTTGGGAAGTTTGGAAAACCCGGAAAATCCTCCACCGCGACTTTTAGCTCCTAGCTGCCTCCCATCCCGGTTCCCGACTAACTGTCCCTCAGGGAGAAACGCGGGCGCGCGGGCGCCTCAGCGCGGCTTTCCCAGTTGGACAAACCAGCGAAAGCTCTTCGGAAAGCCGCTGCGCTGCGGGGAGAGCCGCCCTCCGGACTGGCCGCTAGGCTACAGCAGCTGGTGGGCACGTCTCATCGCCCCCCACATGGACAAATCAATCTCCCACCCGAGCGAGCCTGGCCAGCCACTCACAGACCACGGGCTCCCCGCATTCGAGGGAGCGGAGCTCGAATTTCCCCGTTCCACCTTAAATTAGAATAGAGCTGCTGCACCATTTAAGGTGGAGCGGTTTAATTGGAGCAAGAAGCCGATTCAGGTCCTTTATAAAACTCCAGGCTTATTCTCCCCGGGACGGAATAAAACTGAATGTGGAGTAAAACTGTCGCCTTTAGACTCCAAGGCGAGTCATTCAGGGGAAGTGTGGATTTTCCTGTCCTCTCCGCCTGTTAGTCGCCATTAATGAATCTAGCTCAGAAAGCGCGTTTGTCGAGATAAAGGCTGGGCAGGAATGTCCAGCGCTGCTGTAACTCAGCCGCCGTGAAGTTGCTCAACGTTACAAACTTCCTGTTTAGATTTTCCCCCCCGAGGCTGCGAGTCATGGGGATGCGCTCCAAACCGAGCACCGCGGCCTCGAAGGGCGCACTTCGAAGGGGGCCGCTTGCCGCAGCCATTTTGGAGCATCGTTCCAAAGGGAAGCGGCGGAAAACAGTGGCTGTGTCTCAAATCGGCCTGTCCGAAGTGAGTTGCTGAGTGCTGAACAGACTGCCTAGAAAATACGTTCTGGTGAAGCTCAGACAGCACTGCGCCTAGAAAACTGAAGAGGATTCACCAGAAAAAGCTCCGAGCTACAACAATGAAATACACACCTTAAGACAGACAGGACGGAGATTAGAGCGAATACGGACTGACCAAGCTGGACGTGTTTCACTCTGCTGGGAAGGACAGCCTCAGCCAGCACAGAAAGGCTCAGCACACCTGTCCTCGCTTACCCAAACACGCTCAGCACACCTGTCCTCACTTACCCAAACACCCACAGCACACCTGTCCTCACTTACCCAAACACCCACAGCACACCTGTCCTCACTTACCCAAACACCCACAGCACACCTGTCCTCACTTATCCAAACACCCACAGCACACCTGTCCTCACTTACCCAAACACCCACAGCACACCTGTCCTCACTTATCCAAACACCCACAGCACACCTGTCCTCACTTATCCAAACACCCACAGCACACCTGTCCTCACTTACCCAAACACCCACAGCACACCTGTCCTCACTTATCCAAACACCCACAGCACACCTGTCCTCACTTACCCAAACACCCACAGCACACCTGTCCTCACTTACCCAAACACCCACAGCACACCTGTCCTCACTTACCCAAACACCCACAGCACACCTGTCCTCACTTACCCAAACACCCACAGCACACCTGTCCTCACTTATCCAAACACCCACAGCACACCTGTCCTCACTTACCCAAACACCCACAGCACACCTGTCCTCACTTACCCAAACACCCACAGCACACCTGTCCTCACTTACCCAAACACCCACAGCACACCTGTCCTCACTTATCCAAACACCCACAGCACACCTGTCCTCACTTACCCAAACACCCACAGCACACCTGTCCTCGCTTACCCAAACACCCACAGCACACCTGTCCTCGCTTACCCAAACATGCTCAGCGTACCTGTCCTCACTTATCCAAACACCCACAGCACACCTGTACTCAGTTATCCAAACACCTTCAGCACACCTGTCCTCACTTACCCAAACACCCTCAGCGTACCTGTCCTCACCCAAACACCCTCAGCACACCTGTCCTCACTTACCCAAACACCTTCAGCACACCTGTCCTCACTTATCCAAACACCCTCAGCACACCTGTCCTCACTTACCCAAACACCCTCAGCACACCTGTCCTCACTTATCCAAACACCCACAGCACACCTGTCCTCACTTACCCAAACACCCACAGCACACCTGTCCTCACTTACCCCAACACGCTCAGCACACCTGTCCTCACTTATCCAAACACCCACAGCACACCTGTCCTCACTTATCCAAACACCCACAGCACACCTGTACTCACTTATCCAAACACCCACAGCACACCTGTCCTCACTTACCCAAACACCCTCAGCGTACCTGTCCTCACCCAAACACCCTCAGCACACCTGTCCTCACTTACCCAAACACCCTCAGCACACCTGTCCTCACTTACCCAAACACCCACAGCACACCTGTCCTCACTTATCCAAACACCCTCAGCATACCAGTCCTCAGCACACCTGTCCTCACTTATCCAAACACCCTCAGCATACCAGTCCTCAGCACACCTGTCCTCACTTATCCAAACACCCTCAGCATACCAGTCCTCAGCACACCTGTCCTCACTTATCCAAACACCCTCAGCATACCAGTCCTCAGCACACCTGTCCTCACTTATCCAAACACCCTCAGCATACCTGTCCTCAGCACACCTGTCCTCACTTATCCAAACACGCTCAGCGTACCTGTCCTCACTTACCCAAACACGCTCAGCATACCTGTCCTCAGCACACCTGTCCTCACTTACCCAAACACCCTCAGCACACCTGTCCTCACTTATCCAAACACGCTCAGCGTACCTGTCCTCACTTATCAAAACACCCTCAGCACACCTGTCCTCACTTATCCAAACACCCTCAGCACACCTGTCCTCACTTATCCAAACACCCTCAGCGTACCTGTCCTCACTTACCCAAACACCCTCAGCATACCTGTACTCAGCACACCTGTCCTCACTTATCCAAACACCCGCAGCACACCTGTCCTCACTTATCAAAACACCCTCAGCACACCTGTCCTCACTTATCCAAACACCCTCAGCACACCTGTCCTCACTTATCAAAACACCCTCAGCACACCTGTCCTCACTTATCCAAACACCCTCAGTGTACCTGTCCTCACTTATCCAAACACCCTCAGCACACCTGTCCTCAGCACACCTGTCCTCACTTATCAAAACACCCTCAGCACACCTGTCCTCACTTATCCAAACACCCTCAGCGTACCTGTCCTCACTTATCAAAACACCCTCAGCACACCTGTCCTCACTTACCCAAACATGCTCAGCGTACCTGTCCTCACTTAGCCAAACACCCTCAGCATACCTGTCCTCAGCACACCTGTCCTCACTTATCCAAACACGCTCAGCGTACCTGTCCTCACTTATCCAAACACCCTCAGCACACCTGTCCTCACTTATCCAAACACCCTCAGCGTACCTGTCCTCACTTACCCAAACACCCTCAGCATACCTGTCCTCAGCACACCTGTCCTCACTTATCCAAACACCCGCAGCACACCTGTCCTCACTTATCCAAACACCCTCAGCACACCTGTCCTCACTTATCAAAACACCCTCAGCACACCTGTCCTCACTTATCAAAACACCCTCAGCACACCTGTCCTCACTTATCAAAACACCCTCAGCACACCTGTCCTCACTTATCCAAACATCCTCACTTATCCAAATGATACACAGCTGTACATATCAGCCAAACCAGATGATAAATCCAGATTAAATAAAATAGAAGATTACGGTTGTGGCGGCTTGCTGAGAGGACACGTGTTAATCTGCTCTGCTACCTCGTCAACTAAATCCTTTCTAAAAAAAGTTTTTGGGACGGTTGTTTATCTCAACCTATCAGAAAACAGAAGGTAATGCCAACGACACAAAAAAGCAAGCCTAAGCCGCAAACAAACTCTTCAACCTAAGTTGCTGAAGTTCGCAATGCCGACCAATAATCCTAACTCTGCGGCTAGCGTCGAAGCTATGGAGACCGAGCAAACGGCTAATGCTAGCAAGGCATCCGAAGGCACAGCACCAGGGCCGGATAACCCTGCGGTTACAGATGGCTCGCAAGCAACTTCTGACACTACACTGGCAGCTATCGACAAGATGAAGTCGGAGTTTTCCATCAGGTTTGATCGCATTCTAGTGGCCATCGAAAACGTGAGGAAAGTTGTTACGGACTGCACAGAACGTGTCACACAGGCAGAGGCGAGGATTTCAGCACCCGAAGATAATGTCACCACCCTGCAGAGTAAAGTGCAATCACTGCAAGGTGAAAAAAGTCTGGAGGAAAAAGTATTGGACTTGGAAGCAAGAGCGAGAAGATCCAACTTAAGGTTGGTTGGTTTACCTGAGGGAGCAGAAGGCTCTGATGCATGTGGCTTTCTAGAGAGCTGGATACCAGAGGTTTTAGGGTTGGCACCTTCAAGCACAGAATTCACAGTAGAGACAGAGTCGTGTGGGATACCTCAAGATGGCGATTTAAACAAAAATAGCTGGAAGAACCTGGCTTTGTCTCCCACCTGGATGAGCAAATAAAATTATATTTTGAAACAAACACAACAGAAACATCTGCTGGTACAAGGTGGGAAGCTTTTAAAGCCTTTATTAGGGGTCAGATGATTAGTATCACTAGTACGAAAGCTAACCAGACATATCAGAAGGCGAAAGCACTGGAAGCAAAAATAAAACAGTTAGAACAGCATTATTACCAATCAGGTTCCCCTGAAGTGCATCAAAATTTACTACTGTTGAGAGCACATTATCATGAATTATCAGCATCCAAAGCAATGACGAGCCTATTACGACTTAAACAAACTTTCTATGATCAGGGGGAAAAAGCAGGGAAGGTACTTGCTTGGCGTATTAAACAGTTACAGAGTGAAGGAGTATTACTTCTTTACAGAATAAACAAGGAGAGGAAATTGTAGACCCAGTGGAAATAAATGAAACGTTCAGGATATTTTATGGAGAACTCTATAGGTCAGAAACTCCTCATGACAATCCAAAACTGAGAGATTTTCTAGATAAAATGCATTTACCCTCAATACCAGAAGTACTTAAAATGGATTTAGAGCAAGACGTAACCTTGGAGGAAATATCCTCAGCAATTGATAGTATAAGTGTAGGACAAACACCAGGACCAGATGGTCTGCCTATTGAAATCTATAAAAGGCTTAAGAAAAGACTGCAGACTCCTCTTTTAGAAATGTTTAAGGAATCATTTATTGAGGGAATTCTTTCACCCTCTCTAAGACGAGCTTTGATTAGCTTGTTGCCAAAACCTGGTAAACTGAATAATAAATGTGAGAATTTGAGGCCTTCTGAATGCAGATGTAAAGTTGATATGCAAGATCTTAGCTAGAAGGATTGAGGAAATAATACCAGTGATAATAGGAAAGGATCAGAACGGTTTTATTCGGGGCAGACAGGGTTTCCACAATGTCAGAAGAGTGTTAAACATTAAACAACAACTTTATTACCAAAAGGATGTAGCGGCTTTACTATCACTGGATGCTGAAAAAGCCTTTGACCGCGTGGAGTGGCCCTACTTATTTGAAATTCTTGAGCGTTTTTGGCTGGGTGAGAATTTTTGCAAATGGATAAATTTGCTCTATACAGAACCAAATGCAGAAATACTGACCAATGGAATTGTTTCAAAAGCTATTCAGGTGAAGCGGGGGTGTAGACAGGGGGATCCTCTGTCTCCACTATTGTTTATCATGGCAATAGAACCGTGTGCAAAGTAAGGAATCATATCAACATTTCCGGAATAAATATAGGAGATCAGGAACACCGCCTAGCATTATATGCAGATGATGTCATTCTTTTTCTTAGGGATTTGGGGAAGTTTATCGCTGCCTTGTTGGATTTGATTAACACATTCGGGAAGATCTCGGGTTATAAAATAAATAAATCTAAAACTTCTATAATGCCATCAAATCATGCAGGAAGAAAAAATCCACCCGGGGTGACCCTCCAATTCAATATTCTGGACTGTTTCACATATTTAGGCATTAAAATTGTACCAAATCTTGAGAATATTGTAGAAACTAACCACAAACCTTTGATACAGGAAATTTCTAATTTCACTAGACAGACGGATATCTATACCAATGTCACTAATAGGGAAAATTAATGCTCTTAAAATGAATGTACTGCCTAAACTGTTGTATTTGTTTCAAAATTTGCCATTACCACCACCAAATAACTGCTTTTCTTATTTAAAGACCCTTTTTACTCATTTTCTATGGAACAAGAGATGTTCCAGGTTGTGCATGTCGTTGATATACTTACCCTATGATAGAGGGGGGCTTAGGTGCCCCAATATCCTTTGGTACTATTGGGCAGCACAGCTAAGGGGATTGATGTTCTACTTTACAGAAAAAGATGCTCCCTTGTGGAGAGAGATGGAAGGCCATCTTTTGGGCCTACCCTTCCCATTTACCTTTACACGGCTAAAAATCTTTAAAAAAGCACTAAGAATCCCATAGTTAGAAATGTGATTGTTGTATGGCATCAAGTATTAAAATATTTGGGAGAAATTGACTCTCTCTCTTTGTTTAGTCCGATATGGGGCAATGAATCATTTCCATCAGGGAGGTATGATGGGGGGGGTTAAAATTTGGGCTAAAAAAGGAATAGAAGCAATAGCAGATTTATATAATAACGGCAGTGAATTGCTTATGTCATTAGAAGAAATAGCTGATAAATATATCACGTAACCATTTTATCAAATATTTACAATTGAATTAAATGCAATTAATACAATTAAAAATGAATGGTTAAGAATTGTTTGGGGAGGAGTATTATTTCCTACATATATAACCTTTTAATGGGTGAATCCTTAGAATCATCGATAGAGAGATTGGAGGCATGGAGAGGGGACGTACAGGAGGACATTCAATTCAATTTCAATTCAATTCAAGTTTATTTATATAGCGCTTTTTACAACAAGGTTGTCACAAAGCAGCTTTACAGAAAAAAAACAGGTCCACGCCTCTTATGAGCATCACCACAGTGAAGCCAATTTTGTGGTGACTACAGTGGTAAGGAAAAACTCCCTTTAAGAGGAAGAAACCTTAGAAGGGACCAAGGCTCAGTCCGAGGAACCCAACCCCCGTGGGTCGACCCGCACAGAAGAAACAGAACAGAAACAAGAACAACAGTACAAAGAGAGTGCAAAAAGATGGCTGGAACGCTGGAACCACGAATGGGGCACCTCCAGACAGGCCAACGGGGCATCTCGACACATCTCCATTGAGGATTGGGAGAAGGCATGCAATAGAGCTCACTCACAAACTCGCGTCTTAAATTAATACAATATAATTGGCTGCTACGTACATATATAACTCCAGAAAGGCTCAATCCATATAATAGTACTATACCTGATGTGTGTATCAAGTGAGGTAAAGAAAAGGGGACACTCTTTCACTGTCTGTGGCAGTGTGTCCACATAAGACGGTACTGGGAAGCAGTGAGGGACTGTATCCAGAGCATCCTGCGTATACAGATACCATTGGACCCAAAGCTCTTCCTATTAGGTTTATATCCAATGAATTACAAAATCAGAAAAAGACATCAACAGTTTCTAGAAATTGGTATATTATTAGCTAAAAGAGTTCTTGCTGTATCATGGAAAAGAACAAGTGTGCCAGGTATAGAGAAATGGTGAATTATCTACAACTTTGCCCTTAGAAAAAATTTCTTATGCTATCAAAGGTAAGTATTCATCCTTTTATAGTATTTGGGGTCCATTCATCGACTATCTAGAGAATACAGATTTAACTCAGATGTTGTAAGATCATAAGACCACATAAGTAACCCACTGCATAAGTAACATAAGTAACCCCATCCAGTGCTCAGAAGTCATGCAAGTAAACAATGATTTGATGACTTTAATACTCTTACAATACCCTCAACTTATCTACATTTTTAAAAATTACAAGTTACATGTATGTATGTGTGTATATGTATATAGGCATATATATGTATGTGTATAGGTGTGTGTATAGTATATGTGCATGTGTATGTATATGTATATATATATTTTTTTTTTCTTATTTTTTTCATGGTTTGTATTTTGGGTTTTTTTTGTGCGGGTGTTTAGATATGTTTAGAATATTGTGGTAAACATTACAATTTGTTAAAATCAATAAAGACAATGTTGGCAAAAAAATAAAATAGATGATTTTGTAAAAGGTATAAGAAACTGGATGCTGCAGAATTTCCTTCTTTTAAACCCAATTAAAACAGAAGTTCTTCTTCTTGGTCCAAAGGCTGCTCAGAATAAATGTTCAGATTTAATGTTAAATCTTGCTGACTTCTCTGTAATACCTGGTTCAATAGCTAAAAATCTTGGTGTGACAATTGATTCAGATCTAACGTTTAATCAACATACAGTTAATATTACAAGGACAGCGTTTCATCACCTCCAAAACATTGCAAAGTTAAATGCGTTATCTCTACATGACGATGAAAAATTGGTACATGCCTTTACAACTTCAAGGCTAGACTGTAATGCATTGTTGTCAGGATGCTCCAGCAGGAACCTAAATAAACTTCAATACGTTCAGAAAGCTGCAGGTGGAGTTCTCACTAAAACCAGGAAATCAGCCCAGTTTTATCAGCGTTACACTGGCTTCCTTTCAAATTCTGCATTGACTATAAAATTCTCTTATTGACGTATAAAGTTACATCACCTTTATACGTCTTTATACATCACCTTCAGTTACATCACTGTGCCATCCAGATGTACCAGCATTGAGAATAAGACTGTTTCAGCTCTCCCACTGTTCATAAAGACTGCCTCAGTCAGAGACTGCCTCAGTCAGAGACCGCCTCTACCAGTGCAGTTTCTAAAGCTTTACCACCCAAACTTCAAACAGAGATCCTATTAGCCTATTTGGTATTTAGCTTATTAAATTGTAAATACTGTTTGACCAGAGGAGGACGGGTCTCCCCTTGTGAGTCTTGGTTGCTCCCAAGGTTTCTTCCTCCAGTCTGAGGGAGTTTTTCTTGCCACCATCGCCTCTGACTTGCTCACTGGGGGATTATATGCTGTAACTGTGTGTTTTCAAACATCTGTAAAGCTGCTTTGTGGCAACATCGTTGTAAAAATATAGATATACAAATAAACTTGAACTGAATTGAATTAAATTGAATTGAACAGAATTGAGCGATGCTGTTGGATCATATAGGGGAATTACATTTAACGAGGCACGTTAAAGTTAGCATCCATCCTGAAAACACTAAACCTTTAATGGTTTCTGTGCCTTTCCAGCAGGAAGTGCTACATTTTTACCTCACACCACACCAGCTGCTGGAACCCCCTTCACGGCTGTAAAGAGCCTGATCAATAAAAATGTGATGTTCAGCTTATTAGCACCGTTAGCTTCCCTCTGCTTTGGGCAGCCCGTCTCAAAGAAGCAGTGGTATGTTTTAAAGCCACGCTCACCTCCCAGATATGTCATCAGAAGGGGCCTTTTTGTAGTCTCTAAACTGGAAAGTCTCACATGTTTACATCAGATTTAACACTTACATCCTTCCGTTTTTGATCGGAGCGCCTCTTTAATCCATATATAAATGGATTATCATCTATAATCCATTTTATCAGCTACATTGATCATACAGGAGCACTCTATCGCTCTACAGTCGCTCTGCAGTCTCTCTAGTCGCTGTGTAGTCGCTCTACAGTCTCTCTATAGTCACCCTGTAGTCGCTCTACAGTCTCTCTACAGTCGCTCTGTAGTCACTCTACAGTTGCTCTACCATCGCTCTGCAGTCGCTCTACTGTTGCTCTGCAGTCGCTCTAGTCGTTCTACTGTCGCTCTAGTCTGTCTACAGTCGCTCTAGTCTCTCTAGTCGCTCTGCAGTCTCTCTACCGTTGCTCTAGTCACTCTAACAGTCGCTCTGCAATCGCTCTATAGTCGATCTGCAGTATCTCTACTGTTGCTCTACATTCACTCTGCAGTCGCTCTACCATCGCTCTGTAGTCGCTCTACCGTCGCTCTACAGTCGCTCTGCAGTCGCTCTACAGTCGCTCTGCAGTCGTCCTACCGTCGCCGACTGCAGTCCATCTGTTTCTCTGCATGCTGTACCCCTCAGTGGGACCACCAGGACCACTGCTGTGCACATTATTTTGAGTAGATCTATTTTTATTATGAAAACCACGTTTAGTAACTGCAAACAAACCTTCACCTGAACAGCAAAGTGACTGAAATAACTGCTGAAACTCTGAAATACGTTTAAAATTCCTGCCATTTACACGCACAGCCCTTCTCTGTGCAACAGTGGAAAAATCAATCAATGCAATACTGACACTTAGTGGTTATTCGCACAACCATCTTCATAACCGTGACGGGGGCTTCGCTGCACGTGTTCTCCGCGGGAGTCATTTCTGCATTCACTCCTTTCTGCATACATGATAATAGGAGATGTTAATGGACATATTAAGATTATTTCATTTCGGGATGAAAGAAACTGATTTTTAAAAACATCCATCTGAATTCCCACTCCACTCCGAGCGGAGAATGACCCAGGATATGCTGGCTGAGGAATGCATGATGAACAGAAAGGAGTCTGCTGAAATAGGCAGCAACACATGTTTAATGTTTATAACGTGTGACATTACATCATTGTTTTACACAGTCGTGCCTATCAGACACTTCCCGTTTCGCCGATGGTAGCTAGAAAGGAAAATGCAGTTTTATTTTCTATGTAAAAAAGCGAGTCCCCCAAAAATAACATGATTTCGTTTCATTAAGTTGCTCTGTTCTCTATTGTACTTTACCTCAAAGAGACAGTTAGCCTACATTCCCCAAGTAAATGTGTTACTTTAACAGAATTAAACAGGGAGACATACAAACACAATAAAGAGCAGAACCCTTTCGTTGTCCTTCCCTTGTTTTATTGATCTCAGTGCAGGAGCGTCGACAGAACGGCCGCGAGGGAGAGCGTGAGGCCCGTGCCGGTTCCAGGGGCCCGGTTGAGGTAGTATTCTGCGACCTTTTTGTTGGGGTTGAGTCCGGTGAACCACATCTGCATGCAGCGGCCGCTGTCCTTGGTGAGCGTGGTGTACTTGTAGGAGTTGGACCAGATCTTCTCACACA
The DNA here is from genome assembly GCF_015220715.1 of Pygocentrus nattereri. Lineage (NCBI taxonomy): Eukaryota > Metazoa > Chordata > Actinopteri > Characiformes > Serrasalmidae > Pygocentrus > Pygocentrus nattereri. Next base: position 11,220,377 of record NC_051227.1, read on the forward strand.
TGCTCTTAGCGTCCGGGAAGACCTCGGTCCACTTGCGGCAATGAGCGTATTTAGGGCAGTAATTCACGCCTGTAAAGGAGGGGCGTGTGAACCTGTGTTTCATGGGTCATTCAAACGGTGCCCCACAAGTTTGAAGCCATTAAAGTTAAACATACATTCATACATAAACAAACATAAAACAATGATTATTATTATTTTGGAATTTTTATTTTAGTGATTTTTAGTCATAAGAGTGACTTCACAGACGCTTAAGTACTGTTTTTAAGAAACAACGATTCTGATGTTCCTTTCTCTGTTTAAATTGTAAAAATGTTTTACATTATTGTCCAATTTTCAGATGATTTTAAAATATATACAGGTGATTGTAAATGTATCAGATATGTATCAGATACCAAAAGATAATGGTTCTATCTAGAACCATGAACACTCAAAGAACCCTCTGCGTGATTAAAGGGTTCTTTGCATTGTGAAAGTGATGGAGAAACTGAGTATTAATGAATTTGGAGCAAAGAAATGACGCCAGGGTTCTAGAGTTCAATCAGACAGGCAGGGTTAAAAGACTGGACTCCTGGGGACGTTTACATTTTGAGTATTTCAAGTGTTCATGTAATATTTCAAGGTTTACTCTAAGTGTCTAAGTGTCTGTGTTTCTCTGCTGAAGGTTTTGCAGATGGTCAGTTCGGGTTACAGCCCAACGTTCAGTCTGGTCCACAGATTTGAGATTTTTTGAATTTGGCCCTTTTAGTGAGTGAGTTTGACTCCCTGCTCCAACATGACCTGTGGAACGATTATATTATATTAAAAGTGGAAAAGCTTGACGACACCGTACAAACGCTTACCTGTGGTAGAACAGCTAACTCTTCACGTGGAGCCTAGAAACCTGGCGCTTAAGTCAGCGTTGAGTAGCTGTGCTAAATTGGTGACGGGTAAAAAGGACGACTCAACCAGCTGTAGATGAGGCGCAACCAAATATTACAAAGGCTTGTCAAGAAAAGGTGAAACACCCGCTACGCGGAACCTTCTCGCTCGCTGACGTGTCGTACTGCTGTTGATGTGGACAGACAGGACTGAGGGCTCTGAGGGAACTTAGCGTGGCTAGCCTAACCGCGCCAGCCGTTAGAAAACCGCTCGATGTTCCTTCGACAAGCCGACGTTTCCACGTCTTTCAGGGAGTGAAGGATCGTTTACTCTACGTAGGCCTGCTCACTAAGCTAGGCTAGCCTCCAGTGCTAATGAGGGTCTTAAGCTAACGTGTGGCTTGCTAAGCTACTGCAGGAGAACGCTCCATGCTGGAACAGCCCTACATCGTATTTTACCAGACAGATGTGTGATATGCATTTGATGCCGTTTGACGTCATTTTAAATGAATTTATCATGTATTTTATGTCTTAAATCTTCTCAGCAGCACATCTTAGTATATCGGACAGGTTTCAGCTCATGACGCACAAAGCTAAGCTGCTTTGTCACAAACCAAAATGCTTTTATTTCATTACTGAGAAATCCTGTGTTTAACAGACCGATGTGAACTCACATGTAAACCACAGGCATCTGCCTATATAACTAGATTAAACCACCAAACAGGACTTGACCATTCAATTAACACATTTTAAGGGCAGGAGGTCTTTAACTAAGCTGCTATGTAGCACTAGCCAAGCTTTCCCATAACAAATGAAAGACTGTGACTGCAGCCAAGACTGGACGGAATATACTGTGTAAGGAGAGAGAGTCACCTGAGCTCCAGTCCCAGCCTATGTGCCAGTTGTCTTTGCATGTGAAGTCGTCTTTGCAGTCTTTGTACCAGCCCTCACAGTCCTCCAGACACAGCGGGACATCAAGTATTCGCTCCTTACGCCAGGAGCTGTCCACCTGCAAACACCGGACGCACATTCAGACCAACTCAGACACTGCAGTGTGTTCATTTCAGTAAACTAGACGAAATAAAACGCAGGTTTTATCCATCGACATACTGTTTTCATGGATTACTACTCTGTACTGGTCAGTTTTATGAGAATGCAGCCAGTATTGGACCCAAATGGGCCCAGACACTACAGTTTCCTGTTTTTTCCTATCAGGTCCAGTTACGACATGTCTGTGGTTTTATTTGTCACAATTCATCTAATTACCACAGCTCTTTAAGCACCCAATAAAATGTCTATGAGTAGCGTCTCTGTCGGATCTGCCAGCTTCTGTTTATACTGTGTCAAAATGTCATGTTGAATGGGTCGATAAATTGATCTAAAATGACTTTTAAATAAATAAATAAAACCTTATTTTATTCATTTACAATCAAATTGGAACTTTTTGTAGGTATTTTTAGTAGTTTTGTTTGGACATCAATGGTATGTAGTGACCTCTGTTCTGATTGGCTGCCTCAGTCTAAAAGCCGCCCAGGCTGGAACACTTATTATAACTTAAGTGTGAATGGGCCGAGCTAAACTGCTGTAGCCAGAGGAGGCGTATATATGCAAATGTGTCCAATGTTTTTGCAGCTTGTTTCCAAATCTGGACAGTATAGTCTGAAATGCTACATCGTCAAATTTTTAGGGGCTCCAAAGTGACCATGGAATTGGCCAGCTGTGTGTTTCTCCCTCACTCTGTCATTACTTCACAGATAAGGAGATAAAAGGTCTACAGCTTCCACGTGGAATCTGTCGCTGTTTACCCTCAATATGAAGATCAAAAAGCTGCCAGTGAAGCAAAACATCATTAAGCTCAAAAGTCTAAACGAACCCCTTCAGAGAGATAAAAAAAAAAACATGGACAAATCAGCTGCTTGGTACATTCTTAAAAAAAACAAAAACAAACACAAAAAACTGCCTGCAAGTCCACAGGAATAAAAAGGTGGATAATGGAAAATATATTTTGCTGGTGAAGATAAAATCCTTCATAACTGGCCAGCTCAGGAACACCTTCCAGGAGGTCAGCACATCTGGGCCAGAGGCAACAATCAAGAGTAAATATAGACGGTTTACCAGATTCAAACCACTGATGAGCTTAAAAAACAGAAAGACCAGACTAGAATTTGCCAAAGGGAATAAGTAAAAAATAAAATAAAATAAAAATAAAAAATAAAAAGTGTGTATAGTTCTGGAATAACATCTTATGGACAACAGATGTTATAATGGCATTTTGATCGGACCAGCTCTAGTTCGCCTTCTGATGGTGTTATTAACAAACATCAAACGAACAAACTTACCACTGCCCTCTAAAAATGTAAAGAAACCTAAAACTGTTTTGTCCATAAGTGTTTATAAAAGTGTTTTATTTTATTTTCCTCAACCTTAAAAATGAAAACGCTCCCAAACATACACTATATTGCCAAAAGTATTCGGTCGTCTGGCTTTACACGCATACGAACTTGAGTGAGATCCCATTCTTAATCCATAGGGTTTAATATGATGTCGGCCCACTCTTTATAGCTATAACAGCTTCAACTCTTCATGGATGGCAGCTCACCACCTGAAGCTCAATCCTAGCAAGAGTGAGCTGCAAGAGTGCAACTACAGGTCCTCATCATGATCTTGCCATCTCATTCGAGAACTCTCTGATTGTTCCGTCTGTAGAGGTGAGACGTCTTGGTGTGACTCTGGATGGCCAGTTATCGTTCTCGACTCACATCGCGAACCTGACTCAGTCATGGAGGTTTCTCCTGTACAACATCCGTAGGATCCGACCCTTCCTCACCCCAGAGGCCACCCAGGTGCTAGTGCAGTGTCTTGTCATCTCAAGGCTTGACTACTGCAACTCGCTCGTGGCTGGTCTTCCCATGCAGACCATCAAGCCTCTGCAACTCATCCATCTTCAATCTCCCCAAGTTCAGCCACATCACCCCACTGCTGTGCTCCCTTCACTGGCTTCCTGTAGCTGCACGCATCAGATTTAAAACCTTAATGCTTGCCTTCAAAGCCAAAAATGGACCAGCCCCAATACCTACTTGATGGCAATGGTGAAATCTCGAACTGAACCACGAGCCCTTCGAGCTTCGAGTACAGCTCGGCTTGACCCGCCATCCTTCAAGGCGCGTGGAAGACAAGCGTCGAGAATGTTCTCTGTACTGGCACCCAGGTGGTGGAATGAACTCCCACTGGCTGTCCAAACAGCAGAGTCTCATACTGTCTTCAAACACAGACTGAAGACCGTCTCTTTACACAGCACTTAAATCAGCATTGAATTAAGTGTTGATTGCAGTATATTGTACTGCACTTTGTGTTGTAGATTACTGTATTGTATTGTATTGTATGGCACAGAGTTCTGTGTTTAACTCTGTTCCTTTTCTCTCTGCATCTACAGTGACTGTGTTTCTTGCAGTATCTGAGCTCAGGACTGTCTTTGTCTCTAACCTACTGGTAACTAGCAAAGATACTTTCTCTAGATAGACAAAGTGCTTCTTGTAAGTCGCTCTGGATCACAGCGTCTGCTAAACGCTGTAAATGTAAATGTCTACTCTTCTGGGAAGGCTTTCCACAGGGGTTAGGAGTGTTTATGGGAATTTTTGACCGTTCTTCCAGAAGCACATTTGTGAGGTCAGACACTGATGTTGGACGAGAAGGCCTGGCTCACAGTCTCCGCTCTAATTCATCCCAAAGGTGTTCTATCAGGTTGAGGCCAGGACTCTGTGTAGGCCAGTCAAGTTCTTCCATACCAAACTGGCTCATTCATGTCTTTATGGACCTGCTTTGTTCACTGGTGCGCAGTCATGTTGGAACAGGAAGGGACCGTCCCCAAACTGTTCACACGAAGTTGGGAGCAGGAAATTGTCCAGAATCTCTTGGTGCTGAAGCTTTAAGAGTTCTTTTGACTGGAACTAAGGGGCCGAGCCCAACTCCTGAAACACAACCCCGCACCATAATCCCCCCTCCACCAAACTTTACACTCGGCACAATGCAGTCAGACAAGTACCGTTCTCCTGGCAACCGCCAAACCCAGACTGGTCCATCGGATTTCCAGACGGAGAACCGTGGTCACTCCAGAGAACACGTCTCCACTGCTCTAGAGTCCAGTGGTGGCGCGTTACACCACTGCATTCCACGCTTTGCATTGCGCTTGGTGATGTAAGGCTTGGATGCAGCTGCTCAGCCATGGAAACCCATTCCATGAAGCTCTCTACGCTGTTCTTGAGCTAATCTGAAGACCACATGAAGTTTGGAGGTCTGTAGTGATTGACTCTGCAGAAAGTCGGCGACCTCTGTGCACTATGCCCCTCAGCATCCGCTGACCCCGCTCTGTCATTTTACGTGGCCGACCACTTCGTGGCTGAGTTGCTGTCGTTCCCAATCACTTCCACTTTGTTATAATTCCACTGATAGTTGACTGTGGAATATTTAGTAGTGAGGAAATTTCATGACTGGACTTGTTGCACAGGTGGCGTCCGATCACGGTACCACGCTGGAATTCAGTGAGCTCCTGAGAGCGACCCATTCATTCACTAATGTCTGTAGAAGCAGTCTGCAGGCCTAGGGGCTTGGGTTTACACACCTGTGACCATGGAAGTGACTAGAACACCTGAATTCAGTGATTTGGATGGGGGCGTGAATACTCTTGGAAATATAGTGTATCATTGTGAATAGTAACAAATGCGGATACTTATAGCAATCAGGCGATTATGTAATAATTATGACTCGCCCACGTACAGAGGTGGATTTCAGTCCGCAACAATTAGACTAGGTTTTATTAGTTACCTGCACATCATACCTGCTGTATCCAGGGTCCCAGGTGTGGAGAGCACTCGTAGAAACATGTGTCCTGGATGAAATGACTCTTGCACTGTTCACTCATGACCCCACAGTGGTTCCAGTTGAAGTTGTAGAGGTAAGAGTTGTCCTCATGTGCTTCTGCTGTAGTGTTGGCGGTGCAGCAAGCGTTCTCACGCCATGGAGCACACTGTAGGGGAAGTGGGGGGGGCATGAAAGAGATACTCAGAGAGGCATTGTTCCCCCAAACTGAGCAAGGCTGTTCTAATGGATACTCTATCTTTCATAACATTACCTTTGGGACGTATACATATCAAGCAAGGGCAGTCTTAATGTTGTCCTAAAAAACCTTATACAACATTAAATAAACATACTTCATCATTTGAGTAGTTATCATGCAGTTCACACAGTTTCAGGTGTGTCCAAGTTGTTATCACTGCTACATATTAATGAAAAAACAGGTCAAAGTACAGCAGTGAAAGCAGTAAATGATTGGTGACTTAATATGGATGAAAATAAAGCTTTACTACATCATATCAATTCCATTCCACTGTGTAGTACCAGAGGGCTTACTTATATATAATTAAAACAAAAGTTTTAATTTTATATATATATATATATATATATATATATATATATATATATATATATATATATATGTATATATATATAATTATAACAAAAGTTACGCTCAATAATTCAATCATAATCAGATTTCTGCAATTGCAGAAATGATTATTCAAATGATCACGTAAACTGTTTACTTCATACATTTCTCAGATCAGATTATGGTCTAGAAATCTGAATAAGAATCCGAATGAAGAGGCTGGATTTGAGCTCAGTAATCAGATTTCTCAGTACTTTTGGAGCGACACTGGAACTGAAATACATTATGGACGAAATATAAGAGTTTAAAAAAAGCATTAACCCACTATCTGATTACTGTCTGACTCATGTAGACCTGGAGTTTCCCCACTATCTGATTACTGTCTGACTCATGTAGACCTGGAGTTTCCCCACTATCTGATTACTGTCTGACTCATGTAGACTTGGGGTATATTATTTACCATTATACCCCAGAATTCCACCAATTACACAAAACCTGCCACATTATTACTGTTAGAGTGCAAACAAAGTCACTCAGAGTGGTTTGATGAGAGACGCGCTGCTCTAGAGAACATAGTCAGAATGTAGTGGTGACAGGAACCAGAGGTTTAATGCCTCTAAAAGCTTGAGGTGATGAATATGTGGCTTGATGACTTTATAGCTTGTTTTATGATAGTTTTGAGAGGATTTTGGCCTGAAACATGTATTTTCAGAGTTACAAAAGGAGCAGCTGCTGTGTTCAAATCATGCAGGAAAATAAACACTGAAATAAGCGGAGTATATTTGGTTTTGGACAGTGACCAAGCGGCCATGTCCAATTCCACTTCGTGCTTTGAGTTTGTGCCTTTTTACTGCATTACAATCTCTAACAAGCGGCACAACTTGCGCAACTGCTGCACTTGCAACAATGATTACCTTCTTAGACTCTGACCGTACGAATATGAGATCAACATGCGCAGTGCGTGGGGTCGGGAGGGTGGGGGAGTATGTAACATGTTTCCTGTGGGTTCTGTCCCGTGTGTACCTGCTTGTAGAGTTCACCTTCTGGGCCCGGTTCTGTTTTATGGTGTTTGGCATCCATGCACATGTTCAGCTTATCCAGACAGAGACAACATGATGGCAGAGCTATCAGCAAGGCCAAGGCCAGCAACGCTCTAGAGACAAAAGAACAGAACAGGCAGGGGGACGAGGGGAGGGAGGGAGAGAGAGAGAGAGAGAGAGAGAGAGAGAGACAGAGAGACAGAGAGAGAGAGAGAGACAGAGAGACAGAGAGAGATAGAGAGAGACACAGAGAGACAGACAGAGAGAGAGAGAGACAGAGAGAGAGAGAGAGACACAGAGAGAGATAGAGAGAGACACAGAGAGACAGACAGAGAGAGAGAGAGACAGAGAGAGAGAGAGAGACACAGAGAGACAGACAGAGAGAGAGAGAGAGAGAGACAGAGAGACACAGAGAGAGAGAGAGAGACAGAGAGATACAGAGAGACAGACAGAGAGAGAGAGAGAGAGAGAGAGACAGAGAGAGAGAGAGAGAGAGAGAGACAGAGAGAGAGAGAGAGAGAGAGAGACAGAGAGAGAGAGAGAGAGAGAGACACAGAGCGAGAGAGAGAGAGAGAGAGAGAGAGAGACAGAGAGAGAGAGAGAGAGAGAGAGACAGAGAGAGAGAGAGAGATAGAGAGAGAGAGAGAGAGAGAGAGAGAGAGAGAGAGACAGAGAGAGAGATAGAGAGAGAGAGAGAGACAGAGAGAGAGAGAGAGAGAGAGAGAGAGACACAGAGAGAGAGAGAGAGAGAGAGAGAGACAGAGAGAGAGAGAGAGAGAGAGAGAGAGACAGAGAGAGAGAGAGAGAGAGAGAGAGAGAGAGAGAGAGAGAGAGAGAGAGAGAGCAGAGATCAAATCAAGGCAACACGTTTATTTTTCATGTTTTTAACTAAAGGTGCAAACTAAGTCCTGCAGAGTTTCAGCTCCAACTTGCGTTTTACATCTCAGTCAAGACCTGGACCACCGTGATGTTTGTGTGATGTCATATTAGAGCCTAACCATGGAACACGTGTCCCTCCACGTTCACGCAGACGTTTTTCGTCTCGAGGCTTCAGCAGGAGCTTTAGTCCAGTACCGCGGCTGCCCACATCAGTGGGACCTGGCTGTGTAAACGCCACTATTTTGAGATATTAAGTCACTTTTTCAAGAAAAGTTTTATTTTGCAGTCAATATTTTTAAAAAATCATTATTTCAAGATGAATGAATGATTAAAACGTCACTGTTTTAGACGTCATTCTAACGACTTTATTTTTGAGGAACTAGTTAAAAATTTGGAAAGTCATTATATTGAAATACTTCGAGAAACTTGGAAATACTAAGTCGACTTTTCAGAAAAGTCATTATTTAAGGATACTACATCAATATTAAAAATAATCAGTCATTGTCACATGATATTAAGCCAACATTTTGAGAAAACATCTTTATTTTGAGATGCTAAGTCATATTTCGACTTATTTTAACATTTTAAATTGAGATTTTAAAATATTATTTTCAAAAGTCATTTTTTGAGATCATTCTAAATTACTCATTAAAATAAGTCATTATTTTTGGGATACTAATTTCATTTTTCATTTCAAGACACGAAGTCAATTTTTAAATAGTCATATTTCAAGATGATTCTTTCGTCATTCTCTTTTTTAGAGAAGATAAGGATTTACTCATTCCAAGTTTTGAGAAAATGTCATTATGATTTTTAAAACAGGAAATATTGAGTCAGGCGGTTTTATTTGAGGACATTAAGTGAGTATTTGGAGATAAAAGTCATTTCTGAGCTAATTCTAAATTCAGTATTTAGAGGAAACATCATCTCTGACCCGGTGAACTGGACCCGTCCTGCTGTGTTCCAGCAGGTTCTCCTGTAAGCAGGTTCCTGTCCTCTTACCTGGCGGGCGGCGCGGACTGCAGCTCCATGCTCGAGTGTTGATCACCCCGGTAATGAAGGCGGAGTGACTCCGGCAACCGGGGAGCTCCGCGGGACGGTCGCGGCTCTGGCCGCCGCTGAAAGCGCTGTGGGAGGGAGAGCCGAGGGTTAGGAGGAGTCGAGGGCGAGCCGGAGGCGCCGAGGAGGAGTCGAGGGCGAGCCGGAGGCGCCGAGGAGGAGTTGAGGGAGAGAATGAGGAGCTCCCTCAGCCGCGCGAGCCTTTTCAGCACCGGCCACGCGCCAACCCCGTTATTAACCTTTATGACCGCCGCATAACCTTTTACGGCTGGTTACGTCGGACGGCTGCGCGTGACCTGCTGTAATCGCGGCAGCGACGGCGGCGTGACTCGCCATAAAGCAGGTTCAGTAACGACCGTGACGAGGTTACGGCACCACTTAAGGTGGAGCGAGAAGACCGAACAACGGGCTGCGGACGGGAGCTTAACCCGGGTTAGAGCGTTTTGACATGAAATGAATCACTAAAGAAATTAAAGAACGAGATGATTAAGTCGTGGCCATGACTTAGTAAAGTGTGGGAATGACATCCTAATGCGTGGCCACATTTACATTTATGGCATCTGGCTGATGCTCTTATCCAGAGCGGCTTACAATTGGATCATTTTTGCACAGGTAGGCGAAGGCGGTGTTAGGAGTCTTGCCCAAGGACTCTAATTGGTATAGTGTAGGGGGCTTAGCCAGGGGGGGAATGAACCCCAGTCTAGAAGGCAGAGGTGTTACCCACTACACTACACCAACCACGACTTAGTAGGCTGCAATCTCGTTCCCATGCCTTACTAAGTCATGGCCTCGCATTAGGATCTTGTTCCCACGTGTTAATGAGGCGTGGCCATGCATTGGTTTTATTTATACAGGATGTCACCAGCCAGGCTCCGTATATTAGAAACTGTTTTGGAAAATCAGCTGTAGATGATCTAAATGCGTCGGACGGCTGGTTCCCATCACCCCCACTCTGAAAAACAGTGTAACTGTAGGAGGTTAACTGTAGGAGGGGCTAACAGTAGGAGGTTAACTGTAGGGGGTTAACTGTAGGAGGTTAACTGTAGGAGGTTAACTGTGGGAGGGGCTAACTGTAGGAGGGGCTAACAGTAGGAGGTTAACTGTAGGAGGGGCTAACTGTAGGAGGGGCTAACTGTAGGAGGGGCTAACTGTAGGAGGTTAACTGTAGGAGGGGCTAACTGTAGGAGGTTAACTGTAGGAGGGGCTAACTGTAGGAGGTTAACTGTAGGAGGTTAACTGTAGGAGGGGCTAACTGTAGGAGGTTAACGGTAGGAGGGGCTAACTGTAGGAGGTTAACTGTAGGAGGGGCTAACTGTAGGAGGTTAACTGTAGGAGGGGCTAACTGTAGGAGGTTAACTGTAGGAGGGGCTAACTGTAGGAGGTTAACTGTAGGAGGTTAACTGTAGGAGGGGCTAACTGTAGGAGGTTAACTGTAGGAGGGGCTAACTGTAGGAGGTTAACTGTAGGAGGTTAACTGTAGGAGGGGCTAACTGTAGGAGGTTAACTGTAGGAGGGGCTAACTGTAGGAGGTTAACTGTAGGAGGGGCTAACTGTAGGAGGTTAACTGTAGGAGGTTAACTGTAGGAGGGGCTAACTGTAGGAGGTTAACTGTAGGAGGGGCTAACTGTAGGAGGTTAACTGTAGGAGGGGCTAACTGTAGGAGGTTAACTGTAGGAGGGGCTAACTGTAGGAGGTTAACTGTAGGAGGTTAACTGTAGGAGGGGCTAACTGTAGGAGGTTAACTGTAGGAGGGGCTAACTGTAGGAGGTTAACTGTAGGAGGTTAACTGTAGGAGGGGCTAACTGTAGGAGGTTAACTGTAGGAGGTTAACTGTAGGAGGGGCTAACTGTAGGAGGTTAACTGTAGGAGGGGCTAACTGTAGGAGGTTAACTGTGGGAGGGGCTAACTGTAGGAGGTTAACTGTAGGAGGGGCTAACTGTAGGAGGTTAACTGTAGGAGGGGCTAACTGTAGGAGGTTAACTGTAGGAGGTTAACTGTAGGAGGGGCTAACTGTAGGAGGTTAACTGTAGGAGGTTAACTGTAGGAGGGGCTAACTGTAGGAGGTTAACTGTAGGAGGGGCTAACTGTAGGAGGTTAACTGTAGGAGGTTAACTGTAGGAGGGGCTAACTGTAGGAGGTTAACTGTAGGAGGTTAACTGTAGGAGGTTAACTGTAGGAGGGGCTAACTGTAGGAGGTTAACTGTAGGAGGGGCTAACTGTAGGACGTTAACTGTAGGAGGGGCTAACTGTAAAGGGTCTAACTGTAGGGAGACTATCTGTTTGTGGACCAACTATAAAGGGTTTAACTATAAAGGGTCTATTTGTAGGGGGGTAACTTTAGGGGGACTAACTGTAGGGGGCCTAATTGCAGGGAGGTTAACTGCAGGGGGCCTAACTGTAGGGGGACAAACTGTAAAGGGTCTAACTGTAGGGAGGCTAACTGTAGGGGGACTAAATGTAGGGGGTCTAACTATAGGGGGAATAACTGTAAGGGGACTAACTGTAGGTGGACTAACTATAAAGGGTCTAACTGTAGGGGGTCTAACTGTAGGGGGCTAACTGTAGGAGGGGCTAACTTTAGGTGGGAATAACTGCAGGGAGGCTAACTGTAGGAGGACTAACTGTAGGGGGACTAACTGTAGGGGGGCTAACTGTAGGGGGTCTAACTGTAGGGGCCTAACTGTAGGGGGCCTAACTGTAAAGGGTCTAACTGTAGGAGGACTAACTGTAAGGGTCTGACTGTAAAGGGTCTAACTGTAGGGGGGCTAACTGTAGGGGGTCTAACTGTAGGGGCCTAACTGTAGGGGGCCTAACTGTAAAGGGTCTAACTGTAGGAGGGGCTAACTGTAGGGGGACTAACTGTAAGGGTCTGACTGTAAAGGGTCTAACTGTAGGGGGACTAACTGTAGGGGACTAACTGTAGGGGTCTAACTGTAAGGGTCTGACAGTAAAGGGTCTAACTGTAGGGGACTAACTGTAGTATTCTAGATAAACGCGGTTTCCTCCGAGTCTGTCCGGCTCTTAATTCTAGATAAACTCAGTTTCCTCCGAGTCCGTTCGGCTCTTTATTCTAGATAAACGCGGTTTCCCACGAGTCCGTCCGGCTCTTTATTCTAGATAAACGTGGTATCCTCCGAGTCCGTCCGGCTCTTTATTCTAGATAAACGCGGTTTCCCACGAGTGCGTCCGGCTCTTTATTCTAGATAAACGTGGTATCCTCCGAGTCCGTCCGGCTCTTTATTCTAGATAAACGTGGTATCCTCCGAGTCCATCCAGCTCTTTATTCTAGATAAACGCAGTTTCCTCCGAGTCTGTCCGGCTCTTAATTCTAGATAAACGTGGTTTCCTCCGAGTCTGTATGTTGTTATTAGGGGCGTTAACCTTATAGTCCAATATCACAGTGATGTAAATACTGGCTGGTGTGGAGCCGATTGCCCAGCGCTGCTGGACACACGGCCAGGTGCTACGGTCATGAGTTCAAGCTGAGATCACAAAATAGGCAGAACTCAAAGCACCAGGCGCTTCAGACTCACGCATGTCTGGTTTTAACGGCTTAAATATGCAGAAACAATATTAATTTAGTGTTAATAACGTCTTTATAAGACGTATTTTTCCCCGTTGAGTCTCATCACCAATTAGAGAAGCCGTTCTGCAGACAGATCGGGCAATAAATGATACGTGGGCGTTCCTGACGTGGGCGTTCCTGACGTGGGCGTTCCTGACACGGGCGTTTCTGACACGGGTGTTCCTGACGTGGGCGTTCCTGACGTGGGCGTTCCTGACGCGGGCGTTCCTGACACGGGTGTTCCTGTTTTATGGAAATGCCTTTCATTGCAATTTGACTCTATTGGTTTTATTTGGCCCTATGATGGACTGGCGACCTGTCCAAGGTGTATCCTGCCTTCCACCCAATGACCTATGGGATAAGCTCCAGCACCCCCACAACCCATAAGGATAAGCTGCTTAGAGGATGTGTGTGTGTGTGTGTGTGTGTGTGTGTGTGTGTGAGTGTGTGTGTGTGTGTGTTTTTGTGTGTTTGTGTGTTGTGTGTGTGTGTTGTTGTTTGTATTTGCCTCCTGTAATCAGTAACCACAGTGTGAGGCTCTGTTGTTGCTACGACCAGCGGACATCACTCTACTGCCCAAAGAACACACTGGTCTAAATATATTTCCAAAACAACCCAATGACATCACAGAGACAAATTGAGGGAAGTAATACTTTACGATGTGCTGCAATGGTGTAGCAGTGAAGCTGCTTATGTTCCCAGATTATGTTCAGTTTTTAGATTTATACATTTCACAGCTCCATCAATTATTACAGCATCAATATGAATTATATTTACAGCTACATCCTTTTCAACTAGTGGAACATCAACCAGCAGTAAAGTCTGAAATACTGCCGCCTGGCGGCGAACACGAAATACAGCATCCTGACCACATGGTGCAGCCCAGAATGAGCTAGTTAACCCAGCGAGCGTTGCTGTGCTCACTAATACTCCTCTTCATACACATTAAAACGGAATGGAACAGACCTGGCAACCACAGTGTAAGGCTCTGTTCACGCTTCGATCAACTAAAACAGGCTAATATTAGCACAGCTCAGGTTTAATGAACTTAATTTCATTAAAATAACTCTTTAAATAAAGCGATCTGGAAAAGCCCCGCTGGGTGTGCTGGTCTCTGTTACATGTATTTCAAGACAGTGGGGACAAAAGTGGAATATTACAGCACTTTACGGAGTTATCTGCAGTTTTGCTGGGCTGAACACGTGCCGACCGGCAGGTGGCGCCAAACCCACTTAGGAATTGTGTGTGTGTGTGTGTCTGTGTCTGTGTGTGTGTGTCTGTGTGTCTGTGTGTCTGTGTGTGTGTGTCTGTGTGTCTGTGTGTGTGTGTTTCTGTGTGTGTGTGTGTGTGTGTGTGTGTGTGTGTGTGTGTGTGTGTGTCTGTGTGTGTGTGTGTCAGGATTATCAGCCATTACTTAGATTTTTTTTAATTAGTCACTATTTCGAGATTTTAAGTCAACATAAAAAAACATCAGAAATATTAAGTTAACATTTCGAGAAAATTAGTAATCACTTCGAGATATTAAGTCAGTATTTCACGAATACGAACGTTCTTTAAGTGTTCTTTAGTACAAAATGGTTTTATCTGCTCTCCGAGTCCGCTTATGCTTTTATTTGTGTTTGTTTGTTTGTTTGTTTGTTGCGTTGTTGCGCTTTGAAGCTGATCTCGACCCCGCCCATCCACCCCGGTCTCCATAGCAGCGGCTGCGCGAGACGCTGAGCGGCTGATCACAGGAAGGCGAGGCCGAGCCGCGAGACGCGCGGCGGAACCCTCGCGCAGAGTTCGCTTTTCCGGTGGGAACCATTTAGTCGGAGCGCAGATTTCGCTTCTTGAATTTTGAGTTTTGGTTGCGTCGCTCGCGGGGGAAACTCGCCGCCAGGTAACGTCAAAACGAGGCGGGTCAGAGCAGAACTGGACCCGCAAGCAGCGCGCACAGAACCGCCGGACGGACCCGGGTTCGGGCTCGGGCTCGGGTTCGGGTTCGGCCCTTTAGCCGCCGTTAGCTCGGCTCCGCGCAGCTGTGCAGGACCCGGATTCAGATTTTATGGCTTTATTTTATAGAAAAACCCAGAAAACATTTCAAAGCTTCTTATTCGCTAACCTGTTGTTCGAATTTCCCCGTTCCACCTTAAATATGTGCAACTGCCATTATAACGCTCCCGGCGTCAGACCGTAACTGCTGCACTGTTTAAGGTGGAACGGGACGGTTCGGTTAGAGAGAAGCCGGCGTGCGGGAGTTTCCTGCGTCTGAGGTCATAAATATCCGGACGTCCAGCGCGTTTAACGCCCCTGAACGCGCGGCTGGTTTACTGGCCTGTGTGTTGATGATGTGCTGATGATGTGGTGATGGTGATAATGATGATGTGCTGATGATGGTGATGATGGTGTGCTGATGATGATGATAGTGATGATGATGATGATGATGATAGTGATGATGATGATGATGATGGTGGTGATGATGATGATGGTGTGCTGATGATGATGATGGTGATGATGTGCTGATAATGATGATGGTGGTGATGATGGTGTTGATGATGATGATGATGGTGGTGATGATGTGCTGATGGTGTTGATGGTGATGATGGTGTTGATGGTGATGTGATTGTGATGATGATGTGCTGATGGTGATGATGATGATGATGATGATGATGATTATGATGTGCTGATGGACATTATAAACCACACTGGGTAGTGAAGGCAGCGCTACTGGACCAGGAAGGTGGGCAGGAAGCCCTGTAAACACACAGCACATGAACTGGACCTGAAGCTGAAGCAGCTAAAGTTCTGCACTTTGGTGTTGTTGGGTTCGGTTTCTCCGCGTCGTGCTCGTCAGGGAAGTGTGTGAATAAAACCGCAGCTCTTGGTCTAAAAATCGAAATTTAAGTTTGAAAACAGCAAATCTTTAAACCTCCTGTGATCCCCATCCGGGGAACCAGCCATATATATTCCACTAGGAAGCTCCAGCTGGGTCTGTTCATGTGGAGAGATGAGGGAGATGACGGAGATGAGGGAGATGAGGGAGATGAGGCAGATGACGGAGATGAGGCAGATGAGGCAGATGACGGAGATGAGGCAGATGACGGAGATGAAGCAGATGAGGGAGATGAGGCGGCTGTCTGATTATTTCCCAGTATTTCTTTCAGCTTGTTTGTGTTTAAGGGTCAGGAGCTTGAGGGCTTTGTCCGTGCCGGCTGCACAGCTGTATAGTGGTTTATAAAGGCTGTCGTTTCTGCTGTAGACCTGAACTTTTAATCATAGCTGTTTTTCTGTGTGTTCAGTCATGTCTACGCTCTTCCCCTCGCTCTTCCCACGAATGACGGAGTCTCTGTGGTTTAATCTGGACCGGCCATGTGTGGATGAAACAGAGCTTCACCAGCAAGAGCAGCAGCACCAGACATGGGCAAGCCAGCCAGTTTAATCAGAGTTACGGCCTGGTTCGCTCTACTTGTGCCGTGCTGACTTTATGTCCTTTTCCAGTTACAGAGCATTGCTGAAAAGGACACCAACCTGTTGCCCATTGGAAGACCCATCTTTGAGGTAAACTGGCTGCGATTATGGTGGTGATAATCGGTGGTGCACACAGCTCTGTAGGACGAGGGATACTGAGTGAATAATTCCTGTAACCCAAGCTGCGTAGAGTAGAAGTAGGAATTAGAGTTTTGTTCTGTGCAGTTAATTGGCTGTAATTAAGCCACAGGGGCCCGTATTACAGAAACTTTGTATCTTTAGTCCCACATTTATGAGTTTTCACAAAATCATATTTCAAAAAGCAAGTCACGTCTTAATTCTGGAATTATATCCAAAGTTATGATGCATGTTTATTTATCTTATAACATCTCAAGCTAGGAAGCCTTAGGTCCGAAACCCCACGCAAAGACACGAACGCAGACGGGGGTTCACGCGTAGGTGCGTTCGAAAAATGCGTCACAAGGCATTTCATGATGCGACGCAAGCACGAGCTGCATTCTGAGCATGACAGCAAGGGGCGCTATAACGACAGCCAAGCCTGACTAAGCGGTCTCGCATCACTAGCGTGCTTCTCAGCTGCCGCAGCAGACGATGCACTTAAGTCTCACGCAAAGACGGCATTAAAATATGATTAACTATAGCAATTCCGATCCAGGAGAAGAGGCAAAGCAGCTCGCTCTCCTCTGCCGTCCACGTTTAGCTGCTGAGGCTGGAACAACAGTAGATCCCTCTCTGATCTGTACTCTAGCGCCCCCTTCAGTACTGAGCGTTTTAACCTCCACAGCAATGCAAGAACGTGCGGTGAGTTTGTACAGAAGGACAGACGTTTCCCGTGCGTTGACCGAGCGTTCACATTTGCGTTCGGGTTCTTGCGTTGAGTGTGTTTCTGGCCTTTAACTGCTCAGTAGAGATTGATCATTAGCCCCTTTAAGTGCAGCTAGTACATTTGACAACATCCTCTTTCTACTTCTTGTGCAGACATTTGATGAGGAGGAAGAGGAGGACGACGAAGACGAGGAGGACAGTGAAGAAGACTCCGAAGAAGATGAAGACATGCAAGACATGGATGACATGAATATCTACAACGAGTTTCCTGATGATGGAGAGATCAACGAGGTGAGAAGTCAGTGGTTACAGATACGTCCAACATTTGTGCTGAAGTCTGGTAACAGGAGTTATTCAGGTAACCATGTGGAATTGAATTCTTCCTTTACTTTGCCATTTCGTCCTGGGACTTTCCAACAGTCCCCGTTGCAGAAGAAAGCACAGTGAGTTGAGTCGTAATCCTTTGTTGAATAAAAAAAGACATGATAAAACGGAGGTCAGTAAAAGTTGTAGGTGTAGTATATTGTTATCCTTAATTTGGCTCCAAAACTGTCATTAATCTAGGCAGAAATATCAGAATTGTGAATGTCACAAGGCCACTTCGTAGCCCTTTGGCTTCATGTGTGAAGCCCTTTTGCCTGACGCTCTTTGCCTGAAGGTTTTGCCTTTAGCAGAGCAGCCTTTATACTCCACAATTTAAAACTGTGCTCAAAGAGTTCACATGTAGCTAAGGAACACATTCTCAGGACATTTTAATTGTACCAGGTAGAAATTACAGCACATTTTATGGGTCATCCACCCCCCCAAGTTTAACTTGAAAAGACCATAGAGTGGAGGTGAAGAGGAAATTCCTAAAATCCAAAGCACACTTCCTCATCTGCAAAACACGGTGGTGGGAGTGTTACGGCCTGGGCCTGTACGGCTGCCACGGGTACTGGCTCACTCGTCTTCCTTGATGGTGTAGCTGCTGATGGCAGCAGCCGAAGTAATTCTGTGGTGTATATCTTATCAGCCCAATGCCTCCAAACTAATTGGGTGGCAGTTCATTCTATGACAAGACAGTGATACCAAACATGCATGCATCAAAGTTAAAACTGGAAAAATTACTGACTGGTCGAGTCAGTGTCCTGATCTAGATTTCATTGAGAATTGAGAATACCTTTCATGTGATGAGCAAAAACCTAATGAGGACTAGGCCCTTAAGCAAGCAGGAGCTGAAGGTGGCTGCAGTACAACGCTGGCAGAGAAGATTTGTGTACCTATCATGGTTTTTAGGCTAGTTAGGGTGGGTAGAGTTAGTGACGGTGTGAGTACTGAGTGTCGGCAGATACTTAAGGGTAAGGTGTTGGTATCGGAGATGATAATGTATAATAATATGTAATAGAATAATAATGTATTGGTGCTTTCCTAAAATGAAATATTTGGATGTTTTTTCTACTTGTGAGCAGCTGAACATTGCACAATGTGCTTTTTGGGTGTGACCGTAGTGCATAAATCAAGTTGTCCCTCTTCATAGTTTTTTATGATGTGTGAATTAGTTATAAACATCGTCATCCTATTCTAAAATCACACGACCCCGCATTACATTATCTGCCCATGTAAGACTAATCCCATCTGAACAGCACCAGTGATTTTTGAGGTTTTGCGTGTTGTGAGCTCTCCGTGGTCATGCCGGTCAACTCTTCTCTATATGGTAGCGTTGGTAACACTGAGGCCTTTCACGAAGTAACCTCACCTTTAGCTTTAGAGAAGAAAACAACAGAAAGCTGGAAACGATGCCTTTACGGGCTTTAAGTGTTTTACACAGGCAGGTACGCCACCTTTCAGCTATGTAGCATCATGTGAGGGGGAGAGCCGTCTGGTGGGTGGGAACTGTATGTAAATACAAAGCGATAAGGCTGTAGATCTCTAGGACTGTGGATAAAACTAGTGAAAGTTTATATTCATAGTCATTCGTGAAGAAGTCACACAGTCACGCTGCTACCATGGACTTCCAAGTTCATTTGGCAGCTCAGTGGCAGTTTATGAGATGACAGCGCTGTAGCTCATCCAGCGAAGGCTCTAAAACACTACAGTGTAGTATAGTTTGAAATGCGCTCATTAGTGTAGTAGGTAAAGTGTTGGGTCACAGTTCTAGATCAGCCACTGAGACGTGTTCAGCAGGCCAGCAGCTCCAGTGGCTGATCATTGCTCTGTTGTGCTGCTTGTTAGCTGCTCATTAAAACACACCAAATGAAAGTTTGAGGTATGTTCTGATTTATAGGTGCATTTATTGTCATATTTTTTCCCTGTGATATGATATGATGTTATTTGCCAGCTCCTTTTTCCAAATTCGTTCTACATACAAGGAGCCTGAATGTGACTGCTGCGCCATTTAAGGTGGAAGGGAAAATTCGAACTCTGTGTTTGAGTTTTAACAGTTTGGGTAGCTGCGTTTACTAGTTTTGGTAAAATCTCATGCATTGGAATGTTCTGAACTTGATAGGTGTGCAGGTTGTACAGATCCTGTCTACTAATCTGGCTGATCTTCTAATCGTAGCGTTTTCTAGGGTTTATCTTTTTTGTGGTCATTCTGGCCTACTTTGCTTGATCTTCATGTGTCTGCAGGGTTGTAGCTTCTTACCTTGTACTGAGTAGCATTAGCTCATCAGCTCATCTGAAGGGGCAGCCCCCATTAGCAGTCCAACACAAAAACCTACACACTGCTCTTTGACTATTTTTGAAAAATAAATCATTTTCACCTTTATTCTTCTGCATGCTTGCCATTGTGATTCCTGGTTCCCTTCATGAGCACTGGTTTTTAAAAAATTGCATCAGGTCACTTTAAATGACTCTCAAAACACATTGTTGGATTTTTTTTGCCATGTAGAGCTCATTTGGTTATAGCTGTATGAGTGCACAGAAGCTGCATCATTTACTTTAAATAATCCAGTTTTTTTCAACATCATTTTCATCAGCCTGAACATGAAAATCACATGAACGTGATTCCAATTAATCACTGTTGTCCAGTGAGAGCAGCGGTGGCTGCATGTTCCATCAAATGTGTATATATTGTATATACTGTCTGTGGTTCCAGGTCTTCCATTATTTTAGCCTCTTGCTCTCATGCTGATCGTGTTATAAGGGGAGCTGCTTTACTGTTGTTTGCTTTTAATGACTTGTTGCTCTTTGGTTTATCCGTAGTCCTCCTGTGAGCACGGTCCAGTGTGTGTTGTTGAAGGCGTTCTCTGGTTCTCTGGCTAAAGTTAATGGTATAACTGATATTGCTGACATCAGTGCTTTGTTTTGCTTACTTCAGCCTTGGTGACCTGCAGTGATGAGTAAGTTAACCATGGCAGTAGCTTTTATCAGGGATTTATTGAGAGAGTCATTATTTCAGTAAAAGGACTACAGTCACAGAGTCATAGCAATAGCTCGTATGCAGCTGGGCTTCAAGCTGGCTCTACAGATGGTTGGAAGGGTCAAGCTATGAAAATGTATAAGTTTCCCTATTTACTGTGTTAATAAAATAAGATGTTACATATAGTCATGATTGAACCATGGAGAAATAAAATAAACAGTTCCACTGTAATGATGTGTTTAATCATGCTGTGCCTGATTAAAAGTGGCTGAATCAGTGCTGTTTCTTATTCAGGTTGACATGGAGGGCGCAGACCAAGACCAGGACCAGTGGATGATCTAGACCTGAGCGATCAGTCTTCTACCTCCGGATCTCTCATCGGAGAGCAGAGCGGCTCAGTGGGAGGAGTAGGTGTTTGTCTGCTCAGCCTGGAGTCCAGTGTGTACTGTGATGGAGATTTTTTGTTTGTTTGTTTGTTTGTTTTTGATATTTAACGCCTCCATAGACTGTATAATGCAGTTTTTGGACAGCCTTTGAAGGGTGGGTGTAGACTAAGCTTTGTTTCTGCAGAACAGCTCCAGGTGCCAAACAACCATGACTTGCCTTTTTATGAGAAACAGCAGAGAATACTTTGCATTGTTCAGGGAAACCAGATCACGAGGGCTCATGTGTAGTCTGTTGCGTTGTAGCTATCAGGTTGTAACCCACTCAAGGACAGGAGGCTCACAAAACAAACACGCACACAGTCGTATCTTTCAAAGCCATTGTTTCTCCAAAATACAGCTTTGTTTTGTCTTTATGAAGTGTCACGTCAGGCAATAGAGACTACTAAACCTTGAGTGTGAGAAAAGAGTGTGATTTCATGAGGTCATTATACTCATTATACTCTATACTGTTTTATGGAAAACTTGATGACCAGGCTAATTGTAAGCTGTCAGACTTGGAAACTGACAGAGATTGGATTCATGTTGTTTGTACAGCAGTGTACTTGTGTTTTTACTTGTATAAAGAGGCAAGGCTGTGTTTATATATAAATAAAGCTTGTGAAGTAGGCCTGTCTCAGATCTTACATAATAGCCCAATTCCAGTGGTTTGAGCTGATCACAGTCATTTCCCATGATTAATAGCTTTCACAGTCGTGTGTTTGGGCTGCAGTGAACAGAAGGTGAACTGGGTGCGTTTTCATCAGTTGGGTTGAGTTAAATAAAAGAAAGCAGAAATGAGGCCTGAGCAGTATCTAAACTATTTTGATTATCTATCACATCACCTTCACCCCAAATGCAAGGTCTGCTGCAGTCTAAGCTACTTTCTAATCTAATTTATTAGAAATCTCGAATAAAACATCACATGTTGAGGTGGCCAACATCTTTCGGAAATGATTTCTCCTCTCATTTTAAAAGCTGTTAAAATGTACAACACACAGAATATATAAGTGCATCAAACTGGCTTTGCTGTACAGACGCATGTTCGTGAGATCCTGGTGCTGTGGGTTCACGGCAACTTGCATGCTAATAGTGCCCTCAGTGAAGAAACTTCACACTGCAACACGCCCAAGTGCTTTACATACTGAAAACAAGGGGGTTTGTGAGTCATTATAGCGGAGTCACTCTGGAAGTCAGCGGTCAGACACCTCATCGAGACATCAGGATACTTAATCTGAATGGAAAAACATTGACTTTGCTTGTTAAAGCCCTGTAGTAATTCATTATTTTAACAGAAAAAGCAGGTAAAACATGTTAAAAGTAGTCTACCCAGGGGTGGCCAGGTTAAAGGCAGTATTTTAGCAGGGTGGTGAACGACTCTGGGGGGGAAAACGAACAGTTAATAACGTTCTTCTGTGCTTATATTAGACCTACATTACTGTACATGCACATAAAAACAGCTGGAGCTGATGTTCTGTTTGTGATGAGGTTTAGGATAAAAACATTGTTTTTGTTCCTTGTGTCATTTCTACTGTTGAATAGAGTGCCATTGGTTAAAATCATGATCAAAAGCAGGGGCCTGTCAGAGCAATGATTAGCCACCCCATAACGTTTCAGTAGATTTCCACACTAAGGTGTAAACATTCACTAAGGGTAGGTAGAATATTTCCCTCATGATCGCTTTATTGATGATAGCTGACTATGTCACTTGCACAACTGAGGTGGCCTCAAAGGTCCACATACATATATATGTATGTATATATATATATATATATATATATATATATATATATATATATATGTGTGTGTGTGTGTGTATCCATCCATCCATCCATCCATCCATCCATTTTCTAAGCCGCTTCTCCGTCAGGGTCGCGGGGGGATGCTATATGTATTATATAGTTAACTCCTTGGATGGCTTATTTTGATCTTGTAG
Organism: Pygocentrus nattereri; assembly: GCF_015220715.1. Taxonomy (NCBI): domain Eukaryota; kingdom Metazoa; phylum Chordata; class Actinopteri; order Characiformes; family Serrasalmidae; genus Pygocentrus; species Pygocentrus nattereri. Next base: position 11,243,208 of record NC_051227.1, read on the forward strand.
TCTGATATTTGTATCAAATATGCAAAAATGTCTGCTGCATTCTGGGTCTTCAGTACTGAACTACATAGGGAGTGAAATTTACCACTCAGATATTTAACAGCACTTCAAGTGGTTAAATGGTTGAAGTTTTCAAACTATTTTCGGCACTGAATTGGCTTTTACTGCTGTGCCTTCTGGCTTTGTCCTCCTTTCCATAATTTGTGATAATTTGTGTGGCTTCATCTGTCCCACTGTGTCACTGCTTAATGGCCTTTAAATGACAAAGTAGCACTGCTTAATGATCTGCCCAGTACCCAAACATCTCAAACTCTTCATATTTATATCACTCCCCATTATCAAAAAATACGATCTGTAATTTATCAGAAGGCTGATCCTAATTTATCAGGATCAGCCTTCTGATAAATTACTCCAATACATATAGAACTACTGCGCTGTTGGGAACTGTCTGTGCTGCTTTGAGCCCTGAATTGAGGAACTGGATGTCAATAACAATTACATGAAGGCAAAGAGTTATTGAGAGTTATGTGGGATGTGGCCAAATGAATATTCCTGTATTTAAAAAAAAAATACATCTTGCATCCACAAGGGGGCGCAACTGAAGTAAAACTAACCTATAGCAATGACAAACAGCGCAGGCTTCCAGCACAGTCGTTTGTCATGGGTAGTCATTTAATTATTTAAACCAGGCGAGTAATATGTTACAGTGACATGGCAGAATGTTTAACTGCGAGTTATTGATACTGTATTGGTCACATTGCTTTGGCCTGATTATACATGCATAATGTTGCTTCATGTTATTTAAAATCACTACTTTGAAAGAGCCGGTTTATCTATTTGGATCAGATGGCCTAGATCTAAAGATGATCTATAAGAAGCTGGTGGTTTCTTCTATTTTCAGCAGATTTTACTCTGACACACATTACATTTACAAGCATTGTAATTCACTTCACTGTGTATATAGTGACGTCCTCATCACGCTGACCATCACACAGATATCTGCAAGTATAACAGCCTCCACTCTTCTAGGAAGGCATTCCACAAAATTTTGAAGTGTGTCAATTTGTGGGAATTTTGCTCATTCAGTCAAAAGAGCATCTGTGAGGTCAGACACTAATGTTGGTAAAGAAGGCCTCGCAGTCTACATTCCAATTAATCATAGAGGTGTTCAATTAGGTTGAGGTCAGGAGTTTGTGCAGGACACTGTACCTGTGCTACTGAGTTCCTCCACATCATCCATGTCTTTACAGAGCTCGCTTTGTGTACACTGGGAAATTCATGCTGGAACAGTCATACTGCAAAGCTGGAAGCATAAGAATGTGCTACAGCATCAACATCACCCTTCACAGCAACTGAGGGGCCCGAACCCTTAAAAACAACCACAGCCCATCATCCCTCCTCCTCCAAACTCTACTGTTGGCACTATGCATTCTGAGAGGTGGTGTTCCCCCAACATCCACTAAACCCAGATTCATCATATTGCCAGATAGTGCAGCATGATTTATCACTCCAGAGAATACTTTTCTAGCTCTTTACACCCCTCCAGCCAACGCTTGGTATTGCATATAGTGATCTTAGGCTTATGCGCAGCTGCTCATCCATGGAAACCCATTTCATCAACCTCCTGATGCAAATTTTTTGTGCATCCAGTCCTTATGCTTCATGTTGCTTCCAGAGGCAGTTTGAAAGTGTAGTGAGTAATGCAAGTGATTTTCATGCAGTACATGCTTTATCACTCCGTGGCCACAATCTGAAAGTTTGTGGGCCTACCACTTTGTCGCTGAACTGCTGTTCCTTGCAACATTTCACCAGTGCAGATCTGAGAGGGAAAAATTCATGAGCTGACTTGTAACTAAGTGTCCTGTGGTGTCCTATGACAGTGCCACGTTTACTGAGGTCTTCAGTGTTCCCAGCATTAATAGGTCAAATGCTTAATATGCTTATACACTTGTAAGCAACGGGTGCAGTTGAAACACATGAACTTTATAAATAGACAGTCTGTCCACATACTTTTGGCCATATAGTGTTGGCATACACTTTGGCCATACACTTTATTGGCTAAGAACAAGGTACAAAGATTACCATCACAGTGCACTCTTAACATTGCCAGGGGTACAAAAATGAAACCAAAGGATCGTGAGTGGGAGTTTTCAGTGCGTTCTTGTCCTTCACTTCACCCCTCTGTACACAAGCTCGGCCATGCCGTCGCGGATGCCCCGGATGTACTCGAGGGTGGCGCGGTGTATGCGGTGCTCGTACAGGCCAGAACGGCGCATGTGGCGCAGGAAATTGGGCGCCCCGGGGAAGATGACGTTGTCTGCGAGGACGACAGAGCCCTCACCGAGCAGGCCGCTGCCTTCCAGCATCTGCAGGTCGGGCAGGTAGCAGCGCTTCCAGTGGTCCATAAAGACAAAGTCCAGACGCTCCACGCCATAATCCTCACGCAGCCGAGGGATCACCTCGTCCGATGGCCGCACGATCAGCTCCACCTGCAGTGAAAAAGAGCCCTGATCTGAAGAATCTCAACTACGTTTTAAAAGGAACGAGATGTACACAATCACTACCCCTAACCCCCAACCCCCACCCCAACCCCAACCCCAACCCCAAACCCAACCCCCACCCCAACCCCAAACCCAAACCCAACCCCAACCCCAAACCCAAACCCAACCCCAACCCCAAAGATCAGCCAAGACATGTTTGAGTCCCAAGTTTGCTTCATAAGTTTTGCACTGGAGCTACGAGGCTAATGGAAGCTTTTGCCTCACCGATGAGCTCAGTGCTAACTGCAGACTACAGTTAATCTCTAAAAGACTATCTGATGTGGCTCCTGGCACCGTATGACATGCTGTTATCTATACAGAAATGACACGAGTGTCACATAGCTGAACATTTGTAATAACCTTCTTGAAATGTTTTTCCATCATTTTGTCTATTGATTCCATATCTGCCTACACAAGGCCTGGCTGGTCATAGATTTCCATTAAAGAACACACAGAAACTTCAATTTAATTAATGCAACCATGAAAAATGGCAAATTCATGAATATTTTAATTTGGATGTTTTTCAGCAACCAATCATTCTTAATTCACCAGCCAGAAAATCAGCTGTGGAAAGGTGCAAGATTGGCTCCAGTAATATCTGTCAGACAAAGGCAGCTGGACCCAGTAATCCTGGATCCGGCACTTTTCTACAAATTTCAGTTCATTTCCATTTTTTTTCCTGAGTTTAAAATACTTAAAAATTAAAATAATATCAAATATAAAATGTGCCACATTTTATGTTTTATGTGTTCCCCACAATATTAAATTCAGCAAATAAACATTAACTGTACATTATAATATGCACAGGCCTATTCTCTGTAGAAGGAGTGTCAGTGTATTCTCAAAACATGTCATTTGTTTAGCGGCACCTAAACTCCCTCACCGTGTCATCATCGAACCCTGCCAAGCGGATGACCTTCTCAGCCACCCGGGCGTTGCCCTCATCCATCTCCACCGAAAAGAGACGTGCTCCAATCGGGAGGGAGCGGGCGATGCGCACTGCAGTGTAGCCGCAGTGAGTTCCCAGCTCTAGCACCGTCAGCGGGCAGTGCTCCTTCAGCAGTCTGTCCAGGATCATACCTGAGTGGACAGGTGAGGTGTTTGAGCTCCAGACATCCCGAGTACACCCCTGACACTTCACACCAAGGTGTAACCTTTTTTTAACTGGAGCTTTTTAAATTGGCCATATGCTGACTTTGTGCTAAATACATAACAAAAGCAGCAGGACTGAGTTAATGAGCAGGTAAACATAGGTCAAAAGGTGTGTAGTGACGCCAAGGGTAGTGTATTTCTAGAATTTCTAGTGAGGAATTATTAATGTCTTCCAGGTTCCACCAGGGGGTGCTCCTGAGTGAGTCCAAAATGAATGGGTTCCTATGCAGCTTTTAGTAATTGGGCCTCATTCACCAATCTCTTCATAAGTTTGTTCTTAAGTGTGTTCCTGATAAAGGTTCTGAGAAAAAGTCTCCATCAGATTCATGTCGTGGTCTTAAAGCGCAGAGCTGGTCCCACCTATGTGCTTTTGAGTGTGTGTAGATTCTGTTCTATCCTAAGAACAAACCCCAGGTTAGAGTCGCTCTGGATAAGAACGTCTGCCAAATGTAAAATGAACCACATCAAGCTGCCATTGCTCGTGTGCAGTCTAGTAACCGTGGCTGGACCAGAAAACTGGCGACAAAAAAATCCTCCATGTTGGTTATCAAGCTAGCTTACTTGCTAACCATAAACAGCAACAGCACAAAGCAGATTATAATAATAAAAGAAAACCCACACTTGCGGGAGTCTAGTGCTGAATACCGATCTGTAGCTAAATACTGTGGCCAACATTAGGGTGACCTTTTTGCTGCTGCAGATAGCCAAAGAGCTAACATGGCTAGCTGGCTTACTCAGAGTACTTAAAGAGTAAATAGTACCCAGTAGCACTCAGGAGCACTCAGGAGTACTCAGTAGCACTCAGGAGCACTCAGTAGCACTAAGGAGCACTCAGGAGTACTCAGGAGTACTCAGTAGCTCTCAGGAGCACTCAGTAGCACTAAGGAGCACTCAGGAGTACTCAGGAGTACTCAGTAGCACTCAGGAGTACTCAGGAGTACTCAGTAGTACTCAGGAGTACTCAGTAGCACTCAGTAGTACTCAGGAGTACTCAGTAGCACTCAGTAGTACTCAGGAGTACTCAGTAGCACTCAGGAGTACTCAGTAGCACTCAGTAGCACTCAGGAGTACTCAGGAGTACTCAGTAGCCCTCAGGAGTACTCAGTAGCACTCAGTAGCACTCAGGAGTACTCAGGAATACTCAGTAGCACTCAGTAGCACTCTTATCAGTCTTAACACCGCAATCTTATCATTCATGACTCGTCATCTCAGACATAAGTCAGTATATCCAAAAATATGTATAAAGTATATATATAGGGCCAAATAAAGGGCTCTTTAACTGTGACAATAGCAAACCCATTTTGGTGCTATATAGAACCTTTTTAAAAAAGGTTCTTTAGAGAACTACATCCATGGCAGAGAAGAACCATTTAACAGTGCAAAGAACCATTTATACATTCAGATGTTTCTTTTTACCTTTCTTAGGCCCAATGTGGCTGATGAACTCCACTTTGCTGCACCAGTGATCGAAGGTATCTAGAACGCTGTCTGGATCACCTGCAGTGGCATGTGTCAGAATGTACTGGTACACCCGCTCTTCCCTGCTGATCCCTGTTAGCAGGTCCTGCACCCAGCGAACCAGCACAGCCCGGTAGAACAGCACAAAATAGTACCGGTACCGGATAATCAGTGTCAGCAACAATGGTAAGAAGGCCAAGGCGATGGCTGGAGAGACCATATCTAAGGGCCAGACCTGCAATTTAATTCAAAACAGGGCAGTTCTGATTAAAACATTACAATCCATTCGCAGGTATTAGCACATGCAACACGTGGCTGAATCTCAAATGGCTCTCAGTTTCCTATAAAGTGCCCCAAATGATGGGTAGGCAGTCGTGCAGCTGATGGCTGAATATAACCGGGTTTATGCTCTGATCAGGCATATCATCCTTGTTTCTACGCTCACTGGCCATCTTATCAGCTCCACTTACTGTATAGCTGCACTCTGTAGTTCTACAGTTACAGACTGTAGTCCATCTGTTTCTCTGATACTTTGTTACCCTGTTCTTCAGTGGTCAGGACCCCCATGGACCCTCACAGAGCAGGTACTATTTGGGTGGTAGGTCATTCTCAGCACTGCAGTAACACTGACGTGGTGGTGGAGTGTTAGTGTGTGTTGTGCTGGTACGAGTGGATCAGACACAAAATAAATGATTAAATACATTATGCCTGAACATGAGTGTGTTTTCTAAGGTCAAGTTAAGGACATGACTGAGAAGGCAGAGATAGCACAGCCGTATCTCTAAACAAGGCTGTCTTCTCTAGCTGTTAGCTAGAGCAGCTACCAATGAACACACAATATCAAAAACATAAATTTAAAATCTACCTTGGCTGATTTTTTTAATGATTGTTTATAAAATATGTTCCTCTGCGTGCCGCAATATTTTTTGGGCAACACCAGTATTTTCAAATACAGTCCTACATTATTTTAGGCCAAAAACTACGTAGAGAGTTGGGAGGCATTTAAGTAGTGAAAAAGCACAGTAGTGTGAATTCAGTAGTGCAGGCAATGAGTGGGTAAGGAGGTCTGCCGTGTGTCCTGAGCCTGGGGCCTGACAAAATATGGGGTTTTAGGCTGATTTTTCTGTTACAACTTCAGGCTTGAAGACGCTTGAGACTCTCTACAGTTGTAAAAAACGCAGAATGAGAACTGTTTAAAATTCCAACGTTTTCATTGTAGGGATATTATAACCTGGTCGTTACATCAGATAAAAAGCATCATGCACAGTGTAGAGCTTGCATTAGTACTTTGAGGTATGATAGCAGTAGCGCTGGCACTTTGTCTCTTTAGCCATTTTCCAGCAGCTAATAACCAGAAAGAAACGTCTAAGCCTGACCGTAACCCTAACCCAGGAGCTTAATAACCAACCAAGTCACTGTAAAACTGTGTCTATGGTAAACCATCCCTGTTTACATGTGAGTGGGTTCGGTTTGTACTTGGCTTTCTAACTCATTGCTGGAGGTGCAGGTCAGACTCGGGCTACAATTTCATGACCTCCAGTTTGTCATTACCCAGTTCAGGATTTGCAAAGCCTGCTACATTATTAACAAGCGCTAATGGCTTGAGTAAACCTGGGAACTAGCATGCTAGCACGCTAATGGTGACTGTAAAATGCCTCAGAAAAGCCAAGGCTGGTTTATTTGTTTGACTTTTCACGCATGAATTTAGGCCTAAAGCACAATGAAGATTTAGACACCACTGCTCCACTTCAACACCGCTTTACTTCATCTTGATTAGCGTAGCATCGAGCCCTTCTTGAGATGGATCATTTGTCGGAACAACAAACAAAATTAGACCAGCTTGAATTCCATTCTGGTCTAATTAAGCTGGTCTATGCTGGTTTAGCTGGTCGCTTAGCATGGTCATACTTGTTGACCAGCAGACCAGCATCCAACACACAACATTCTGCTGGTGAACGACAATGCCGCTCTATACTGGTTTTTCTAGCAGGGTGTAATCTAAGGCTTTGAGAACACTCCAAGAAAAAAGTGCCTCAGTGCAGCCTCATATTTCTGTGAGTTGTTGTTTTAATCCAGCTAGGCTTCAAGCTGTGTGTCATTCCAGAGCATTTTTCAGGCAAGAGTAACCAGAGACGGCGTTATCTAAGACCAATGTGGACATGAGCTGCTGTCAGGTCAGCCAGCTACACTGAACGCTCACCAGGCATATAGTCCTGCTGGATTATCTCTGTGATAATATTCATCTCAGTTGAGGTACGTCGGTACTGAGAGATCATATTTTTGTGTGGACATATTTTTGCTGTGACCCCTTACATGGCCAGGAGGTGACGATGGGTCACGCGATTTTATTAAATACATCTACAACCTATGCATAACATCCAGTTTTCATTGTAGTCCACATAGTTACTGTATAATAAAAGTTAAGATGAAAAATGTGAGAGTTTTATTGTTTAAATGAAGCAACCCTCAGGATCAGACCAGAACCAAACACTGTTAGAATGTTTATGAAAATCACCAAGTACAAATGTGAGAGTTTGAGGTGGATGTAGTACACAAACTCAACCACAAGGGTGATTTGATGTTCTAACTGTTCTAACAGTCATCAGCAAGTCGTGCAAGAGACTATTTAAAAGCATTTCGTGGCTTAGATTGCAGAATCTCTTATGTGTAATATGAAAGATAATATTGTCTATATGGATTTTTTATTTATTTAAAATGCAGTAGATACTGGTATTAAATACAGATAATAAATAATGCCATGTAGCGAGCATATATTAACAAATTGAACCCTAAATGCTAAATATCATTCTCAGATAATGTTCAATTACATGTAACAGTGAAGCTGTCATTGCTACTACCTGACACAACATTTGGCATATTGTTTGATGCCATGATGACTAACTAGAGTACAAATGTTAATGGCATGGTCACGTCAATGCTATGTAGCATGGCTCAAGTAAAATCTTACCAAAAGAAAAAGGAAAACAGCAAATTGAACTGGACACACTGAAGCACACTCACCTTCCAGCAAGCGAGCTGACAATATAGTTAACTAGTTAACCTTGTGGGGCAGATGAGTGCTGCCCACCAGTCGATGAAAACAAACCATACACTAGAACTAAAGCTCAGCTTAGTGACGTCTACAAGGCACTTCCCAAGCAAAAATCCCTCCCAAACACCCAAAACAGCTTTTACCTATGAATCTTCTTTGGCTTGTAAGATGACCAGGATGAAGGACACGGGCAGCGATGGGAGTGAAACTCTTCCTCTGTGTCTGTGGCAGGTGTGGAGGATGATTAGTCAAGTTGTAGCCAATCAGCTTCATGCTGTGAATTATTGAGTGGCCCCTGTGTGCTCTTCTTACACTGTGTGGAGTCAGAGTGGACACTGCTGAGAACAGAATCCCCACACCCTCACCTTTCCACCCCAACTCCTACTGATAGCACATCCACACGTGTCCAGTCACTTATGGGGGGCAGACTTCAGCTGTAAAAGTTCTGTATGTATATATATTGGCGAACCCTGACCGTCAGTTTGGGCCATAAAAGTCAACACTCGGACGAAACATGAGAAAAACCCCACACCTACAATAATGCTATCCTTCGCTAGCCTTCCTATGGGATTCTAGTCATTAGTTTGCGCTAATAGGGATCCACATGACCTTTTTTTGGTGGTTCTAGATCATGCACAAACATTTGGTGCTTCTAAAAGACATTCTGTCTTTTACTTGAAACGTGAGACAAACATATTAGCATATATACAACCTTGTAGCAGTCATAAGCTTTGGTGTGGAGCTACTGCTGTTTTCCATTTTAACATGGGTATTGATTAGGCTGCTGCTCATATTCAATCACTGACTAATTTAGAACGTCCAGAAGGCCTAGAGTGATGGTTTTTCTTACTAAATTGGTCCTGCCCAACAGAAATAAAAAATATTGATTGATTCCTCTGTCACTTTGTGATTAGGCTGCTAGTTAATCTAATGTCTTAGGCCTTCTCTTCAGCTCCTGAAGTCCTAACCAATAGGAGAGCTCATTTAGCTTTGTCTAGATACCAAAGAGAAAAACAATTGCTGATTGGTCAACTTTCTGCTGGGTGCTTCAAGACTGTAACCCTTCTGTTTCTGTCTATTGGCAGTAAAACAGGCGCTGTACTATAATAACTGCAAATAAATACAAGCATGATTCTATTGAATGAAATGAACTATGTGTATTTTTTAATTCCCAGAAATCTTTAGGCTTTGAGCTTCCCCCTCTGCTACATATGCTGGGCTTAAGGCCAGTACAAGCACCGTGTGGTGTGCAAAGTAACAGGTGTGGAATGAAAGAGGGATTGGGTTACGTCTGCCCCCGGCGCCCCTCTCCAATAATTCTTGTGTTTTCTCATTCTTTTTATTCATGCATGCGCTGAAATACGTGACTATGCTCTTTAAAAAGATGCCACAAATGGTGGCCATTCATTCAGTGTTTTATGGTACCTAAAGTGGTGACGAAGAAGTATAAGGAAGATACAAAAGCAACTTTATTGGAAAAAAAAAACATGCATTTAACAAAACACATGAAATGGTAAATGAAACGTGGGTGAAATTTAATGAAAAAGTTTTAAAAAACGACAGCTTCAGAATCACTGATGATTCACTGCATGCATGACCACCAACACAGACCATTTGCCTGTAATAAGATTTGGTTGAACATCAATTTTTGTTTGAATATAAATCAACCCCACTATGTAACAGAACCGTACACTAAGCTCATGTTATGGCTTTATGTTTGTGTTTGCTTCTATACATTATACTACATTAAAAATACTTTAACCCAAATTAAGCAGGGAGCAGTCAGCGTAGCTCATTTGCTTAAACCTGGCTTAACTAATGCCTTATCAGTGATTCAGATCTGCCTCTAAAGTGGTTGGTCAGCGTCCATATCCACAATGGTAGTGAATATACACAATGAAGTAGCATGGACCAACACGTGGAATGCGCTCAGTCGTTCAGTGCAACTCACATCGCTGTGGAAATGCTTATTATTCAGTAGTTTCACTACAGTAATAGCGAAAGTCGTCTCATGTATGAAGGACGCTTCTATTCATAATGTTACACGGAATTTAAACAGAGGATTTTAATGTCAGCTTTTGCTCTTTACGTGTTAAAATAAATGCGACAGCACTAAGAAATGATATTATAAAAGTGGAAAAGTAATTAAAAAGTTAAATTCATTAGCAGTGACCTCAGCATGGCTGTCTGGTCAGTTTCCTAATGAACTTTTTCAGCTCTTTCTCATTGCGAGACCACTTCATAAGTCTGAAGAGAACCATTCGTCCATCCTGCATGTTCCCCAGGGCCAGCAAGGGTCCCACCACTTGTCCTTCTAGTGCTTGGCAGGAACAGTTTGTAGCCTCTGGTAGCCAGAGGATGCTTTGCTGCATCGCAGTCTGCTGCTCCTGCTCACTGCCCTCCCAACGGAGGATACGGCTCCTCCCCTGAGGCACCACACGCAGATCCACCCCCTCCAGAGTTGAGGAGCCCATCTGAAGCCTGAAAGCTGAAGCCGAGGAGGACAGATATGAGTGACAATCATACAAAGGAAGAAAGGTTTCATTCACTGCTGCCTTTTGTGTTCTGCATATAAAGCTCATGTAGTTTTAGTGGCAACATAACAATCAAACACTTAAACGTGGTCCTCGGTATCCGTTCTACACAGTATTTAACTTATTTGTTACATTCTTTAATGGAAATTACATTAACAATACTGAGAAAGTCAACATCTTCTTGTTATAAACTTTTTACCTCTCGCTTGTGGATTCCTGCTGAGGTTTATGGCTGTTTCTTTAAATGACCCCCTGCTGGAGAATCTTCAGGCTGCTAGACAGGAGTTCAAAATCCACTTCCACACGGTTTACATGTTCAAAAAACTAAGTATTTCCAGTGATTATAATAGAGGAGCTCTGGAATTGAGCTAAAGATGCCTCTGATACACTATAGTATCAAAGTTATAAATATAAAGTTTTATATTTTCATAACATTTAACACTTAATGTTATATAGCAAATTGCTTTAATATTAAAGTGGTGCTCTAGTTCACTTTGTCTACATGGTGATTATTGCCTTTGGAGCATCATTAGCATTATTATGTTAATTCAAAAGCATAAATTAAAAGCATATATAGAAAAGAACTCCTTCTGTTATGAAGAGTGATTGGTTTCAGTCAAGGTCAATCATTTTTATTTTGGTGCATCGTTAGTTTAGAGGATTGCACAGGCATGAATTTGAAGCCTGAACCTGACCTGTACACGCAGATTTAAGATTTGACGCGACCCAAACTGACTTACTGTTACATTTCAGGCCCCAACAAGGCCTGAACCTGAGCGCATGCACTAAAAATGCATTAGGGCAGGTATGGTTTTACAATGCTTTGCTGGTTTCTAAGCGTTTGAGATCGAAAGAAAACGAAAGAAAAAAACTTTGCTCACTTGTAACAATGATTGATTTTCACAGATCTGTGTCTCATTGTTTCTGTGTTTAATGGTCATCAGTTATTACTTAAATACTTCTGTCCAGTGACCAGATGTTTTTTTCCTTTTCTCTGTTTAATATTTAGATTAATGGTATAATCACATTCTCTGTTCATCTTGCACTGGTGTTATTGCTTTACTATCCGGTGTCGACCAGAGAAGGCTGGGGTTCTCTTTCTGAGTCTTGGTTCCTTGCAAGGTTTCTTTAATTTGCTCTTAGGGAGGTTTTCCTTGCTACTGTCGCCCTTGTTTATGGGGGCTTGGGCCCAGATTTTTCTGTAAAGCTGCTTTGTGACAACACCTGTTTATGCTAGAAGAGCATCAAAGGTGTAACTGGTTCTCCAGACATGTATTCTAGACATGTATGGCTGCATCGACGTACCAGTCCTTGAACAGTATGCTTTTTATGGAATGTATTGACCAGGTTATAATGATTCCACAATGAGGATGTGCCTCAGTCTTTAGTCTGAACCTCAAGCCTGTTGTATGTAAGCAATCGTCCAGACTCTGGCCCAAAGCCTAGTATCTTTCGGGCCCTGATGGGCTTGATCCAAGGAGAAGACATCTAATTGTGTTGAAGCAGGTAAAGCAGGGGATGATGCAGGGGTAATCCAGGTCACTCTAATCACAGAACGTTCCTGGAGGAAGGACTGATTCCAGTTCCTCAATGAAGTTATACCAAATCTCAGAGAGCATCTGGGGTCCAGACTACACAGGGATCAGTTAATAAAGCTGCCTGCCATTCGTCACTCGTAACACCCAATTTAAGAGAATTGCCGATATGATCTTACATCACTGACCGCACTTACCGAACTGACTGCTGCAGAAGTTCTTCTGGATGTCACGTTCTCCTTCTGATGCTGGGCTGCAGGCATCACATAACACGATACCTGAGGGAGAAGAGAAAGGGAAACTCTGTTACCCAGAAAACACCACGTGGTTCAGTGGCTTTGTGGCCCGATTTTATTTCCTACAGGATTAATTGCCCTGTTTTTCCTTCAGGACCAGATTCGAAGAAATGTGTTGTGTTGGAGCTGGCGAACAGTTTTCCACAAACAGCAGGTACAACTCCTCAGCTAAAACATGTTCGCTTCTTTAGTTTAGCGCTGGAGCTACACGGCTAACGTTGCTGACAAACACAAAGTCAAATCTTAATCCAGGTTTAGACACTCAGACTCTGATTAATCCAGGTTTAGACACTCAGACTATGACTAATCCAGGTTTAGACACTCAGACTATGACTAATCCAGGTTTAGTCACTCAGGCTGTGACTAATCCAGGTTTAGACACTCAGACTATGACTAATCCAGGTTTAGACACTCAGGCTGTGATTAATCCAGGTTTAGACACTCAGGCTGTGATTAATCCAGGTTTAGACACTCAGGCTGTGATTAATCCAGGTTTAGACACTCAGGCTGTGACTAATCCTGGATAGAAAGTCATAATTATGGACTTTCATACTCATACGGTGGTTTAGAGGTAAAAATGAGTAATAAAAGAAGCAAAATTCCAAAATTTCCAAAACACCCAAACTTATTCTGCAGCAAATGGCAGCATTAGGAAAAGCATTTTACCCCTGATGGAAACAAAGTGGGCTGCAAAAATCATATTTTACGCATTTTTACTTTTATCACTTGCAGTTTGTGCAGAAAGTCAATTCACCACAATATTACTCAAAACAGTTACCAAAAATATGCTTACCCTAAAAGTCCTGATCAACAGGACTTGACCATTTACATACAAGCCTGCAACAAAACACAACCCATAATGCTTAGAGTATCTGCTGAAAAAGCGCCTGACCTCTGTCCTTCTCTGTAACCTCCACACGTCCTGCGTCTTCAGCTCCTGGGATGCACAACTCCTCTCTGGCTGGAAAGCGGCTACAGTTGAATGCCTCTGGCCATGGGAACCCAAAGGCACTCATCACCGGGAGGCACCCATCCCGCACGGCGGCGCAGAGGCTTCGGCATGGAGGCACAGCTGCCGAGAGCTCCTCCAGGCATGCGGGAGCGAAAAGGGAGCAGAGGAACTTCCTGGTGTCACTGTGGCAGCGTTTGCTCACCAATGGTATCCATGCTGCGGCTTGCTGCTGCGCCTCCTTCACGCTGTCGTGACCCAGGAGGTTGGGCAGCCTCAGGGCCTCGTACCCGATTCCGTGGCACAAGCCCATCGTGCTCGGCACGGGTTTGCAAACCGAGCGCGTTATGCCGAATTCGGCCGACGTCACAAAGTCAGAAATGACACTGGCTGCTACTTCATCTAACTTAATGTCGTCATCCGCCTTAAAAACAAGGCCGCTGGAAGCTAGCACCAGCACAGAGAGAGCCACGGAGCGACCTGCCATCCTAGCCAGCATGAAGGCACCAGCTGACCTAACTAGGTTGGAGTGCTGACAAATGTTGGCAGGTCCTTGTCGAGTCGTAAAGCCTGAATTTTTACGGGTTTATCACCAGGAAGCAGACAAAGTGGTTGACACATCTTTTCCTTGGGTGCCAGAGAAAATACAATCGCTACAGTAAGGAGAAACAGTGTTGAAGATCGTGGTGAACTAAATAATATTCCTACAGCTCTGAACAGTTGGCCAGTAGAAGCCTGCTGGTTAGGAATCCTGAGAAATATGTCACTTATTTGGACTGAACCTGGATTTAAAACTGATGCTGTGGCCTTGAGCTGGGAGAACCTGAAACTGAGCCAAACTGGAGGAGTCCGACTGGGGCCTGTTCACCGTGCATGAGCATGTGTTTCTAACGATTCAGGTTTCACGGGACCATGATGCACTGCGGGCGGATTCCAGTCGGACCACTCAAACCACATGTCTGAGATGGTCGGTGTAAATGCGCAATTGGGTTAGCAGAAATGCGTCTGCTGAGCGCTGACCAGCCGGTGGGAGAATAAACCACGAAACGAAAGATGGAGGATACGCGAGGCTGGAGTTCCCCAAACCAGAAGTCTTCATGCACACCAGGTGGATAAGCGTCCAGGCCAAGCGCGTCCACTTGCATCAGAGTAAACACATGTAAATCAAACAGGGGATGCGTTTTAATTAAAATTATGAAGAGATTTCAGTCAGAGAGAGCTGATTGGTTAGTGTTACTGCTACTGAGAGCTGATTGGTTAGTGTTACTGCTACTGAGAGCTGATTGGTTAGTGTTACTGCTACTGAGAGCTGATTGGTCGGCGTTACTGCTGCTGAGAGCTGATTGGTCGGCGTTACTGCTGCTGAGAGCTGATTGGTCGGCGTTACTGCTGCTGAGAGCTGATTGGTCGGCGTTACTGCTGCTGAGAGCTGATTGGTTAGCGTTACTGTTACTGAGAGCTGATTGGTTAGTGTTACTGCTACTGAGAGCTGATTGGTTAGTGTTACTGCTACTGAGAGCTGATTGGTTAGCGTTACTGCTACTGAGAGCTGATTGGGTGATGTTACAAAAACAAAGAATTTAAAGCAGTAGAAGTTTGCCGTATGTTTTTGCAGCTGAGTTTTTCCATAAATGGACAGTTTGAGGGGGTAAGTAAATAATCTGTTTTGAAATTATGTTTCTAATTATATACATCAAACTCTTTTATTGCAAAAAAGAACATTCATTTTTTCTAGGCCCTTTTATGCAAAATGTAAACAAACAAACAAACAATCTCATTTTATGTGTATTTTAACAATTAACCACAGTCACTTAGCTCTTTGCACGTGACCAGCACCAAATCTGCATTATTTACATCTTGCAGTGGCCGCTTCTCACTTTGCGAGTTAACAGTGACCTGCCAAACGCATCATTTATTCCAGAGGCTCGGCCACATCCTGTGGGTGCTCAGCTCAAATACATGCTTTCCTGGCCCGTTTATGGCAGGTTGTAATAAAATCCTCCATCATTACTACTCAAAGACTGCTCTCCATTGTCTACCCTATTGAAGACTGCAGGTGGAGTAAGCTCTACATTTACATGGAGTGATGAGTTTATTGATCAGTCAGAAATTTCCATTGCACTTTTTCTTTCTAGACAGACTTTGAGACAGTTAACTTTTCTCTACAACAAATGCTTGAGTGATGATGGATTGAGCTGCCGGCCTGCGAGATCTGAAAATAATATCACAGAAATAAACGTGTAATGTAACCAGCTGATATTACACTGGAACAGTCGTGCTCTTAGTCGGGTCTTACAAACCTGTCCAGTATAAATTGATCTGATCTGATCTGATCTAATAATAGAAAGATATGCTTAATGGGGTTGGATCACTGGGCTGTCCTGCAGATGGAGTCAACACTCCATCCATACAGTGAATGTAAAGCACTGTATAGTCCATGAACGTAGTGATATATATTTTTTGAAATGCAGTGGCAACCTGTGACTATTAGAGTTGGGCCTTCAGTTTTAAGGAAAAAACGCCTCAGCAATAATTGCACATTTTTGCTAGCACCCCAACATACTGCATTCTAGTAGCATGTTAGCGCTAAGCTAACAGCGATGCACATTACCATTTTTAACCATTCTAGATTAAATGGGGATATTTAAATCTTTTTAAAAGCATTATTTGTTTTATTAAAAGCAAACAGACATATACTTATTTTTTCCAGTCACTGCTGTTGCTGTGTCATTTCTGTCAACTGACTGAAACACACCAGTCAGGCTGCCACTCGCACTCACAGTATGTGACATATCTAGAACTTCCAGAAAACCTAGAGTGATGTTTTTTCACTTACTTATTATGCTGGTGGTTAAACCGACACATTAGGCCTTCAGTTCAGCCCCTGAAGGGCTAAACAGAGAGAGAAGTAGCTATACTGGCTATATCTAACTTGATACCCCAGAGGAAAAAAATCCTAACTAAATAATTTTCTGTTTGGGATTTCAAGAAGTCTACGCTTTCATTTTCTATCAAAAATAACTCTTACAGAAAACTCACAGATATCATTTATTAATACTTGAAGTTCATGATTTTACTGTAATGGTAACAATGAAATAAGAGTGTAACTAAACTGCTTGCCGTGTTTAAATGCAATAAGCATAATGATTATATGAAATGAAAAAAAAAAAGGGTTTTTTTTGTTTCATAGAAATGATAAAGTCTTCTCTGTAGCACTAGAGACCCTGAGGGCTCCTCCCTGCTGAAATTCATACTCATTATTTGACTTCATCAGCCACCAGGGGGCCCTGAACACGTACTTTTAAAATGTGGTCAGTTTCTTTTGTGAAGAAGCAGTGAATGCAGACATTCTGAGACCACCCTTCATTTATTTAATTTCCTGGGAAGACGACTATTGAGCACATTTTCAGACCATTTTCTGAGGAGAGTGGATATAAGATAATCCACTTGCGTGAGGAAGAGGACAGTCAAAGGAAACTGAGTAAACAGAAGGTCCAAAACTGGACTTTGAAAAGTATTAAATGATATAGGGAACATGGGATTCCTAACAATCACCTGCAAGACCTGGTAGACAACAACCACCATTCCTGAGCTCAAACAACAGCCAAAAAGAAGAAAAATCTATGCTAATGCTAATCAAACACAGAAGCTGTTGGCGCCCTCAGAACAACAGACTGACCACCCAAACAACTAATACGTTTGGGATTACTTTGATTGTGAGAAGCAGAAATTGCAACCCAGTTCTAAGACTGAGCTTCGGAGGTGTGAAAGGAAGTTCCTGCAGGTTTCCTGAAACACTGAGAGCAAGAATGGAAGCTGTAATAAAGGTAAAGGCTGTTCACACTAAGAAAAGCAGGGACGGGTGTGAAGGACGTGATTTAGGCTGTCCAAGCGGCTGTTATTCTTATGCGAGGACTGGGACGCTTCTGTTGTCTTTAAGGTTAAGGGCCTGACATACGTCCTCATCACAGTATCCGTTTTCACCACTTCGCTCCAGTAAAAGGCACCTACTGTGTGTATGTGTGAGATTCCTACTCCAGCATATGTGTTTAACGCCGGCTTGTCGACAGCTCTCACTTCAAATCCATCTTATTTATAGTCTCCTCCATCCTGATGCGTGTGGTCCCACTTCTAAAGCCTGCCGGCTTAAACTGGTAACAACCTATAGAGGCAGAATAAATGCAGTCTAATTTTACGGTTCAGTCCTGATATAGTGCTAATTGGCTGATGGCTACATTTTGCAGGTGAGGCCGGTGGTCTTCTGTGGAATTCCTGATGGTGTTGAAAAGCCATGAAACCTCTTTAATGTTTGGATCAGAGGAATTGTTTGTGGAATGCTGTCTAAGCAAAGCTATCCGCAAAAATATAAGCCTCAAGCGTTGCTACTAGTTTTTCATGATGTTAATTGGTGGGCTGTTAGCTTCTGTTAGCTGCATATGCTAGCAAGACCTAAAAGTGAGGCTGAGGTGGGAAACCAGAATGAGGTTGCATGAAGTCAAAGTGGAGTCAGTTGAAAAATAAGTATTTCTCAGTTCATTAAAAAGCTGTAAGTACATTTCCATTTCCAGGGAAAGCATCTCTGCTGGTTCCCAGCAGGTTAGAGAGAGAGTCGGTCCTGAGCTCAGATACTGATAGAAACGAAAGTCACGATTTAACGATAAGTACTGGTGTGCCAGTTTTGCTTAGTCACTCAGATTCAGTGAAACATCTGTTTTATGGTTTGCAGTAGAGTGAAATGTGACGACTTTGCTCTTTCAGATATTGATACTGCACTTCACTGCTACCAAACACACGAGGGCACAGCTGAGGACAACTGAGAAGGCACAACTTTATTGCTAAATAGGCTAAAAAAGGCTAATTAGGATCCCGTGTTTGATGCTGTTGAAGTCCAGAAACAGTGAAAACATGAGGAGAACAGAGCTTGTGTAGAAGATAACAAGTCCTCATTAGCATCATTAGCTGTAGTGTTAGCGTTAGCCCATTAGCTTAGCTGAAACGGCTTTTCTTTTACTCATCCAACATGAAAATGTCCCGATTTCCTTCAGCTAGTTGTGAATAATAAAGCATGTTTTCCAGTGTTTTCCACTCTGCGTGGCTGAATCTTGCTACTGATGTCTTAGTTTTATAACAGCAGTGATATTAGCTATAAAGTTAAAGCCCACAGCCCTGCAGTCATTTATTCCCTGTGGTTAACTGCGTATCTGTTTATTACCTCTTAAGGGTGCTCAAATATAAATTAGTCCCTAATACGTTTACTGCTAACATTAGTAACTATTACTATTGTGGCGTCCGCTATGGGCTGTGCTGCCGTGGAGAGCTCACGGGGAGGGGTGGCCATGCGAAGCGGCTCTTGTGCACCATGCTCTGCTGGGCGAACAGGGCAATAATTATTGCTGCTGTTATAGATGTTGCTGTTAAAGTAGTTATATTTATTAGAGTAATTATATCCAACGAGGGTGAGCTTTGCTTTGCAACTACTGGTTAAAAGTAGAGAACCCGCCACAACGTCTCGTGGGACAGGACTAATTTTCAGTGTTGCATACGGAAGCAGGTGGGTAACCAGCCCACGGCAGGTGGGAGCGAGTCGAAGCACACATTAAAAGAAAGATCACAAATGAATGAATAGTCTAAATACAGTAGAACGATCACATACTGTATATATATAAACAATATAAAATGATAACAGTAAAAGAGTTAAGGACTTTCTGAGGAGTTGTGAAGCAAACAATCACACGAACTACACGCAAACTCTTTCCAGAGATGGTGGAGCCTCCGGTCTGACGGCCTCAGCTGGTGAGCAAAACACCAAAAAAAACCATTCTGTGCTTTGATTTGTGTTTACTGGGAATAAAAAGTGTTTGGTGAAGTTACTCCACAGTGAGCCAGAGAATAATGTATTTGTGATTAAACTGTCAGATGTTGGATGTCAGTTCCCTTTGATGCGGGCAAGAGTGGACCAAAATGTTTCAGTTGCGGGTGGGAGTGGGTCAAATGATTCCAATTTTCAGCAGGAGTGGGTGGTGCCGGGACTGAAAAAGATCTTGTGCAGACCTCTAGTTAGAAGTGTCTACAGCCCTCATGCGATATGTGCTCCTGCGTTACTCTTTCCCCGTGTTTTTTGTTGGGGTAGTGCTGTGCAGTTCTCTGCATCTGTTGAAGTGCCCGTTCAAAATAAACGCCATGTTGTTTTTATTCCTTATTCTTGTCTTTAAACCTAAAAGCTGCCAACAGTGATGTAGCAAGTACTTTAAGGCTTGGAAAAATCTATTTGACCTCCAATTATCTTCTGCCTTTACAAACATTGTAACAGTGACCTATATAAACGCTACTGTAAGTGACCGACAGCAGCCTGGAGTGAGGACTGCAGCGTTTACCATAAGAAAGGAATCTCATTTCAACAATCGTAGAAATTGAAAGATCGCCTAGAGAGCTGTGAGGGTGTTGAGAGGAGCTGTCTTTATAACAGCCCTTGAGAAGCAGGCATTTGAAAATGAAGCTGCTATCTGATGAGGTCTGTTGTGCTTCAGAAAGAATCTCCTGGCACGCGACCAAACTCGCCCTGGGGTCTGTACACCAGCCATCATGGTCGGTCGACCTCCGGTGACCCTGCTGTCGGCTTGCTGCTCACATCCCACGCTTCTCTGGGCAGGACAAGGGAAAGGCGATCAGGCCGCACTATAACAAAAGCTCGTCCACCTGTCCTCCGGGGTCATCCGCTGACAGCACAGGGAAGCCCCTTTTGCTGTGAAACACAGTGCCTGGCGCCATCGCAATGCTCACTGGGCCTAGGAAAAAAATCCCTGCTGCTGATTTATACTATAATCCTTTCCTTAAAAGTTGAAGGATTAGGGTGATTTTAGATGATCAGGAGAGGATGAGATGAAGCTTTAAAGGCATACAGCTTTTTCCAATTGCCTCTAATTTGGTCAATCAGCCAAGACATGGTTTTGGTGCCTGAACCGGGCTAATGCTAATTAGCATTGTGCAAACAAATACTTACATCATCAACACTTGCCTTAAACCACGTGAAGTAGTTATGTAAGTTATGTAATCTCAAATTTACGTGCTCACATGGTGTTTGATGCTGTATGACTGTAATGTTTCCTATAAATATCTATAAGTATGTTACCCAGCTAAAAATAGTAGCAGCTTCACTCCTGAGGCCTGGATTTTGTTTACATTTCTGTTGCTCCAGAGATAAAGCAAGCATGTCTAGGCTGAGCATTTAGAGGAAAGGGAAAATTATGTAAATTATCAACTTAATAATATGTCTGAAAACAATTTACTTATAGGGCCCACATTTTTCTTACCTGATGTAGTTTGTAATGGGGCAAAGCCATGTGTAGGCTTCAGAAAGCCTGGCCCTACCCTGACTGACCACAGGCCTAGCCAGTCAAAGGAGAATATTAAGCTTTTCAGATTTTTTTGTGACAGCTGTCATTATATCATTGTATAACTGAGATTCTGTCCTGGATTTTTGCTCAATTTCCAAAGCCATTAAAAAACCTTTGTTGTCATCAGGGGTCTACTTCAATACACTGAAAAGTAACAACTTAAATAGTCTCGCTTATGGTTTTAGGTTTGCTGTGCTTGCTTTCTTTGTCTTTGCACATCTCAACTGTCTGATTTTGACTTGTTCATGTTGTGTTCATTGTACTAAAGTGTTGACTGGGTTTATATGAATGATTGTTATTATTTATATCAGTGTTGGAATAGGTGGGTTGATGACTGCATTACTGTCAAGAATAGACTGTAGCCTGATATTACACTACAGGACATTCACAGGCTTATTTGTACCCACAGCACTTAACACTTAATGCTGTTCCAAGCTTACTGGTCACTACCAGTCCATATATAAAAAAATATTGTTTCTGTGAGATCACAGACCAACACATTTACATATATCCTCCTTTTCAGCCTCCAGCCATTGACCAGAGACCTGATTTAATGACTGTAGAGTTGGATCTAGACACACGTATCCTTGAACTGTGATATCCTTGGAGTCAGGTGTCCCTGGACTTTGCCAGATAGCTGACCATGTCTAATTACAGGCCCTGGCTAACACCAGTAGGGGTGGAGACCATAAAAAGGTTGTTGTCCAAGGACCTTTAGTAACTCTTAGTCATTCTGAAGCCTCAGAGAAATACAACTCTTCCCTGTCCAGTTCCCCATCTATACAGTTTATCTGACAAGTAATAGGTTTTAGATTTGGGATACTAGCTAGTTTTTAAGTTGAGATATTTCAATTTGTTTGTACTTAATATTGTAGGTGTTTGCATGGATTTTTTGAAGCTTTCCACACAAAGCTATAAGCTATATAAGATACCCAATTTACTACATGTGATATTCATTTAGTTAACACTTATAACCCTAGGGTAATATTGCATACAGGGCAGACCAGCTGTACTGAAAAAGTATGCAGATTAAATTCTAGTATTAAAAGCTGCGCTATGTAGGATTTGAGGTTTTGGAGACCTCTCTGGTGGAAATGTGTAACTGCATGCAATGTACAGAACATTTTTTAATGTGTGTTGTGCTGGTTTTAATCATGTAATTTGCAGTTCGTATCAGATTACCTTTCATCAATTCATCTCTCCAGCTCTGTCTTTAGTTTCATATGAAGTACACCAAAATTGCTTGCCTGGCCAAATGAATTAACGACATCCAGTCAAAGATTTATTGACTAAAACATGATTTCAGTTTAACATTACTCTTATAAAATACTGAGTAACACTTTATCAAAACATGCTTTAAAGGCTACCCACCAACTCAAAGCACTTTTTATTTTAAAAATCTGCTACAGTACTGAAATGTCACTGTAACAACTTTAATGATGGGTGGAGGAAGGACGGGCAGGTGTGGAGACGGAGAGCTTTTTATTATTATTTACACACAACACAAAAAACACTCAGCTTTTCAGCCTGCAAAGTAAGACAAGATGCTCGCTGGGACTTTTCCGTCCTTTTCTTTCTAGCTCAGTTCAGCTTGGCTCTCACGCCTCCACAGGTTTCCTCTCTCTGGGCTCTGCCACCTACTGAGGGAAGAGATGACTATAAGTAAGCTGGCAGAAACAAGGCACAGGTGAACATCATCAGCTACTGAGCCCGCTGGTTCAGCCTGACTGGCTTCTCCGTCCCACATTTGACGCTCGACCATGCCCCCTTCTCCACAGTCACTAAGCTCATTCATACCATTTTTGCTCTTATTTGCCTTCAAAATCCAGTCTACTTAACTTAATAACCGCCCTAGTAGCCATCCTGCTGCTGCAATGGAAATCTACATGGATGTTTTTTATTAATATAATCAAATGCCTGTAATTCTTATTATATTAACACTGTTGGTTCTCTGTGCGTGAAATGTTGTGATTCCGCTGAGCTGCTAGTGAGCAATGAGGGGTCAAAGGGGAGGGATGAGTACCCCCTGCTATGAAAACACGAAATAAATGAGACACGAACTGCAACTTTCTTTATATAAAACAATTGGCGCAATAAAAAAATGCACACACAGTAAAAAACACTTATGCATTAAGACTGTCACTCTCACCTACATAAATTCTTGAAATACATTCCATCAACGTGACTGAAGGTAAATGGTTCAACAAGGCGTCTCCAAAACAGACAGAAACCGCATATAATGGCTGGAAAAGGGTTAAAACCTAGATAAAGCATTCTAGGATCTGTTGTCTAGCAGTACTAGATCAAGGTTAGTCTAAATCACCACATAAAGCTCTTCTGGCGCCCCTTGTCACTGGATTTATGGCAGACCGTCTTTATCTAAACAGCAAATCTGCATCCAAATTGTCTGAGTATGGCAGTGAGAGGGCACCAAGCTCACTGATGAAGTTGGTTTATTAGTCATATACTGACAGTGCTGTGTGGTTTTAACAAATAATTCAAATCGTTTTATGGTTTTGTTTTTACTTATTTATTTTTTTTCCTTTTGGCAACCTTTCTGGGCGAGTGGATATTGGGCAGTCCAACAAGTCATCCATATGGTAGATCCAGCCATGGGCGTACTACTCGTAGACAATTCAGTGATCTGCATGGATGAGAACCTTCACAGACACCCAAGGCTGGTCATGTTACTGTGGTCATTTCCACTCTTCTTTTACAGCCAGCTCCTCCCACGTACAAAACGCTATGCGACTTTTCCGTTGTTGACTAATGTTACAGAATGCATCTGCCAGGTCTCCGTGCCAGCTTGCTGATGTGAGATTGCCCCAGTGAGATTGCCAGGATTGCTGCTGTTGCTGGGGCATAGCTCTAGCACTATGTGTGGTGAGTGTTAATTACCGAGCACACATGGAGATGCTATGCGCTTTTTAAAATACCGCATTCTTTGCATTCTCTTAAACCAATCCTTCCAACTTCCAACAGAGTCATCCAAGAAAGATGCACAGCTGGAAATAACAACATCCTGCGAGTGTAAGGACACGTAGACACTGGTGTAGTTTCCATGGGGGACCTTTTCAAGCTCCACTATTTGTGTAGATAGATACTTTATTGGTCCCGAAGGAAATTTAGCAAAGTTTAGTGTACTTCAACTATTGAACAGAAACAGATGCAGGAAACATTAAAGTTCTCCAGTTTTGCATTGATAAATAGTGAAATGGGCTGACCTAGTTAGCTCACACTGACTAGCCTAAAAGGGGCATAAAATTGTAGATATATTTATCACTACATCTTTCATAAACATGCTCCCTCAGCTCCTGCAGCAGTGCCACAGCAGTCTGAACAGTGTTTTCTGCTTTAAAGACTAGGAAAACTACTTCTTGATGATGCATCTTGAAGATAGGAGGAACGTTGAAAAGCTTCCACAGTTTTGAGGCCGATTTTAGTAGTGAGCAGTTTTGAAAATTGAGATAATGAATTACTGAAACGACTCGACAGATAAGGACAAGCTAAAAGCTAAAGTTAGGAACTTAATCCAGAAAACTTCGCCCCGTTTGACTTCCTTGCCCTGGTTAAAAGGTAAAAACGTGTCCATTTTGTGCTGAATAAAGATAAAATACATGTTTTCTTTACATTTTTGTTGAATGACTGAGGTAAGAGTTACATTAGCTTGGTTGTATCCATTAGCCTTTAGATCAATGCTAGCAATCAGGATTGGTTGACACCACAGGGATTGCCAGTGTGTGTCTGATGCATGCTGGGTATTGTAGTGAGATGAATGAAAACAGAAGAATGCCACTTTATACAAAATCCTTTGCTGCTGCCAAAAGGTGTGTAGAATAACTAAACCACGCTCAAGTTGAAGTTTTCATAGTATTTCCCATTTCTGAAATCAAAACCACACACACACACACACACACACACACACACTCACACACACACACACTCACACACACTCACACTCACTCAAACACATGCAAAACACACACACATATACACACACTCACACTCACTCAAACACATGCAAAACACACACACATATATATATACACACACACACACACACACTCACACACACTCACACTCACTCAAACACATGCAAAACACACACACATATACACACACACCTTCACTCACGCATATTCACTTTCAACACTGGAGTAGATACAAGGGTCACCTCCCTCTGCACAGCTCCAATCAGGAATCAGCCAGTGTGTTTGGCACTGTATTAGCAGAGGGCTGTAAACAACAATACTAACACCACTCACTGCAAGGCTGCTCCCTCTAAAACCCAACAATTCTGTACATTTACAGCGCTCTTTGTTGGTAAACGTGGAGCTTGTCCTGGCGGTCATTCAGTAATTGGTGATTGGGGCTTTAATATAAAGGAATCCTGTAAAGTCTATTTCTAGTGTTTATCTAGGTTAGCGTTGTGAACAGCTGTTAGGGGCAGAGGAGAGACTCTGGTGGGGCTGCCAGACCTTCTGGATCATTCTGCAGTCTAGACTCTTCTCTGGTAGTGCTGGATCAGTCTGTGAAACCAAAGACCAAACCCTAATTTCCTAGTTCGCCACAATTCTTTTATATTTCCCTGTATTTTTATACGTAGTACCAGTAGGTTAAGGGCAGTAGGTTAAGGACACTGAGTAGAACGTATCAATTTTTATTGTAGACAGTAGAAATTTCTGAGCAGCTCAAAAAGAAGGGAGAAAGTCAAAGTGCAAAAGTGAATAAACAGGAGCTCAAACGATGATTAAAACATTCAGAGAAAATGAGTCTCCTAACAACCACCTGGAAGACCTGAGAGGCCATTAAAACTGTCACCATCAGATAAACAGTACCTAAATCTTTCATTTTTGAGAAAAAGAAGAAAATCAAGCTCCACTCTTTCTTCAGACTTGTCCAACCTTTCACTGTGAGAAAACAAGGAAACAGACAAAAAAGACATTTATATATTAGAGATGCTGTTTTCAAAACAATGGACTGGTCACCCCAGAGTCCAGACCTCAAAATGACTAAATTTCTTTGGGATTACTCCAATTCTGAGAAGCAGTAAATACAACCAACTTCTAAGACTAAACTTTAGAGGTGTGGAAAAATATCCCTACAGAAAAACTAAAAGAAAGTCATTCGAAAAGAATGGAAGTAAAGGCAAAGTGTGGACGGTGAAAATCTTAATATTTAATTTGTTGAGGCTTTCGTTTGTCTTTTTTAATTATACTGAAAAAAGAATGGCTATTTTGACTGGAAAATCAGGTGTTTTGTCTGCATGCTGCTGTAGCCAAAAGCAACTGCATCTCCTTGGGCTTCACCTCAAAACCTTGGAAATTTCAGGCCTTCAGACATAGATTTTAATAACTGATCTGTTTGAAATTTCCTGGTAGCTCTCGATTTTTCCTCAGATGTCTACTGTTCAAAGCTTATATAGAAAACAGAGACACTGTGATGTTCGGTGAAAAGCTCGTACCACCACTGAGGAGCAAGGAGACTGAAGCAGCAACACCTTGGCTTAAAAGCATGCTTAGATCTCATGGAAAGAACATACCAAGCACCCAGAAGTCCTAAGTCATATGGGCATTATAGTTCCGAATCAAGGTGAAGAGGACGTGTGGAGCAGAGCCCCTGAAGCCTGGATTAGGATAACCAGAGTTTTGTATGTGATTCTTGCCATCACTGAGAGCCAATGAAGTGAAGTCACATGGGAGAACTTGGAAAGGTTATGGACCAATAGCATTTTGAATGCTTTACAGAGCGGAAATGGCATATGAGGTAAGGCTGGAAAGCAGGGAAATGCCGTAATCGATAAATGAGTAAGGCTGGAGTCTCTGCAGTCAGATAGGGCTGTATTTTTTATTTAGCGATGTAGAGATCTGCAATATTGGGTACTAGATAGCATGCAATGTCAATTAAGCTGGTCAAAAATCAGTCCAAGAGTTTTACATCAGGTTGGACAGCAGTGATGGAGATTCAGTCTTATGAATTGAATTGGCTTTTGTATTAGGTTGGTTCTGTCTTGAGGGGGTGGGTTTCCGTCCAAGAAGGCGTATCAGAAAGGCAGCCAGAGAACTCTTGAGAGATTTGAAAGGTGGATAAAGGAAAGACGAAGTGCAGTTGAGTGTCATCACCATAAAATGGTAAGAGAAACCATGTAGATTCTCACTAATTCCACCTATTTTGTATACACTGAGAACAGAAGTGGGGATCTCGAATGGTGATGCTGTGGGGAGCTAAACAAAAAGAGTATTCCAGCTTATCTGTTAAGATTGACCCTGAAGATCCTGTCCAGGGTTGTATCCATACCAGTTGGTGTAAAGGATGTTATTCTTCTCAAAATGTGAAGGTAGCTGTGCTAAAACAATCCATTCTATGGTTTCGGACAAAAGCAGACAGAGTGAAATGTGTTCAGTGTGTTATATCTGATCAAAAGCATCAACAGGCCTTTAGTTTGGGCCATAAATGTCAAAGTTTGGTCAAAGCATGAGGGAAATATCCACCAAGATGGGAAGGTCCATTGTATGGTTTTGGACAAAAATGGCAGAAGTTATGTGAGTTCACCACTCATCATATTTGATCAACAGCATCCCTGTTGTAAAAACCTGACCAGGGATGAAAGGGTAAAGGCCATCTGACAAACTGTACATCAATATTAGTGGACCTACAAGACAGATGGACCTCATAAAGTGGATGATGAGTCTATGTTAGAGCAGGGAAAACACCCAACTGTGCCGTGGTGTCTTTCTGTCTTTATCTCTTATTCTTTCTAACATTCCTCATGGGGACTATTACCTCCTCTTTAGTGTCTGTGGGGATGCTTTTGAAACATGTCTATCGCAGCTATACTGACATAAAGACATGTAACCTATCTAAAGGCCACAGTGTTGAACAAATACAATGCAGAGCATGGGTTGGTGCCATAAGTTAATCTTATGTCATACAGAAGAAGCGCGCACAACACCAACGCTGAATAACACGCGTCTCCCCTATGTGAGATTGGGTAGCCCTGGTTTAATCCAAAAACAATGGGGGACTCAGTAAAAATAACACACATACATGTCCAGAAAAACTTTCAGCAGTCGCCGTAGACAGATCTGTATCACATCCCACAAGCCAGGCTTCAGCAAATCACCAGTCAAAATCCCTTCATGATCCAAAAAAAAAAAAGATGCCAAAAACCCAGCAAGTGACAGCTGAGGCCTCAACACATGTTTACAGTTCACTGCAACTGCGGAGACTGATTCATCCCTATGGGATTCTAGTAGTTTGCCAACAGCAATTCTTATGATGTTCTGGATAAACACATATAAAATAATGCATTTTTACATTACAAAGGAACTTACAGTTCTAGTTGTAGTTCATTTTCAAGTTGATGCCACTTTTCATGGAAAACATTGATTTATATGGTCTGTTAAAGAACCATAAACACATTATTTTAGTGATACAGCCAGAACTGGCAACCATTGGGGTCCAAGCACCTTTTAGATTTTTCCAATGGCCACCATTTATAATGATTATTCATGAAGGGTATGAAAAGTCTGACAAATACTGTGCAGACTGACCTTCTGATGTTGGTATGGTAAGCAATGGATTTTTAGTCAGGATATCTGGAAAGCGCAACATTTTCTGACATTGATTTATTGTATTTTCCTACATTTTAGTCTGTGTGAATTGTTTTGAGTCTGAACTTGTCACATTTTTTACACCTCACCATCCTGGAGACATTTGCTCCCACAAAGTGCTAAATACATGATAGAGCATTCACACACACAGCTTTTTTTTTTTACTGAAAGGTGGTCTTAGATAACTGCCCTGCCCTATGATGTCACAGCAGGTCTGTGTGAAGGCCCAGTTTGGGAGGTGCAGCTTGGCCAGGGTACTTTAGGCAGTGGATGTTTTGGGGGCACAGAGAAAGCAGAAAGGTCTGCATCAAGAGACAACACAAGAGGTGAAAGAGGGACAAGCAAGGGGGAAATATTGTCTCTGGGCAAGTCATTGCTGAATATCAAGGTCCTGCGGGTGTGCAGGTAAGCACGTAACAAATAAAAGAATTGACTGAAAGATAGATTTAGAGATAGACTGATGAATTGATTGGTATATGGACAGATAAGTATGTACACAGACAGATGTGTTTATTTAAGTGAAACTAAGCTAAGACCCTTTTTCAACAGCGAGCAAAGTTAAATATGGCATTTTCTGCAAATTTCAATGGACAATTTATGTCTAAATTTAGCTAATGAACAGTAGTAGTGCTCTCTACAGAGGATGTGTACCTATTTCTACATAGAAAAATCAACAAAACATCAAGTTGACCTTTTTCACAAGATTGTAGATAGATAGATAGATAGATAGATAGACTTAAAGAAATTCACTTAAATAATACTAAATAAAACACAGTGACTCAGAATCTGGACCAAGTCCATCCTTAAAGGAAGGGTGGCGAATTTATCCAGATGAACATTAAATAGATGCAGAGATAAAAACATCTTGAGAATCCGGTATTATGTGGGACACAATCGGTAAACTCGGTAAAGGATGTGTAGAGCACAGCAGAGTTTCTATAGCATCGCGGTTCCAACGTCCACGCTCTACCCAAGAGAAGAAACATGAGAAGGAGTGAACCAGTGAACCACATTGAACCACCTTGAACTAGAGATGTTCACAAGTTGATTGCTGCCGATCCTAGTGCGATCCTAGTCTCAGGTCTTTAGGGTGGGAGAATTTGGCGGAGAATTTTAGTTTAGAGTCATTATTAGCTGCAGGCACTGTGTTATACCAAAGTAAACTCTGTTAAAAAACGGTCAGCTTCAAATTCTGTGCCTCTCGTTTCAGAACTGAAGCGCTACACAGTGGTTTTTAGCGGAAAGAGGGGAAATCATCTGAAATGTTTGGTTAGTTTTCAGTTTTTATGACCATCTAGCACAAGAAGTGATCCATCTGAAACTTTTTTAGTTTTAATGAAGAATTTTCTGCATCCTTCTCAAGTTTCATCTCGATTTGCTGACAACTTTGGTTATGTTAGCTAGTCCAAGTGCTAGATAGCATACTTCAACATAGCCGCACGAACTAGCCAGCGGTTTCAGGTAGCTTTGCTGTCTTTCCTTCAAAAGCCATATTTACTGCATGTAGTGCTTCACTCTGTTCATCAGACTGACGGTTTCTCTATAGTGAAGGGCTTGTTTTTTGAAGCCGTCTCAAGCCTGGTGCTGCTGTGAGCTGCAGGAGAACGCCATTGCAGTAATTACTGCTACTGAGTTTAGCAAAACTGGCAAGTCACACATCCCCATGCTGGTCTAATCTGGTCTAAACCAGTTCATGCTGCTGGTGCCAGTTCAGATGGTTGACCAGCATTCAAGCATCCAAAACACAACTGATGCTGGTTGTGCTGGTGACCAGCCACGCTGGTCTACGGTGTTTTTTGTGAAATTGGAAATTTTGTTCAATGTATTGAAGTTGGCCGTTTTAATTTAATCAGTTCTCATGAAGTCCGAGTTTCTAACTGAAGTCCTTTTCCCTTTTAAAATAAACAGATTAAACCTGGGCTAAATAATTGACTGCCAGTGGCTCTTAACATATGCAACTGCAGCATATATATATATGTGTGTGTGTGTGTGTGTCTGTGTGTGTGTGTGTGTGTGTGTGTGTGTACATACGTAACAATAATTTGACATTATTTACTGGTTTTATTCACTGTGGCCCTAATCAACGACTGTTATTCCATTTACAACCACAGAATATCATTTATTTACCTTAACCTTCTCCTATATCCCTTGTCCTTTATACCTTATCCCTCAACAACAGCATTATTTGGGTCGTATTTTGGGGCAGTGTTTATGTAAGCATAGCTGAAGCCAGAGAGCTGTCAGCAAGGGGATTGTAGCAGCAGTTGAGCAGATGAAAGATGAGCATTTGAAACTCAAAGACAACAGGTGGGTTTAAACCTGGGCGTGACTTCCAGAGCACTTATTAATCCACTTTTTGTGTGCATGCGTACGTGACTGACAGTAGAGACGTTTCAAACCCTCTTGTATGCGCAAAATGAGAAAAATAAGAATTCAGCAAATTGCATTAGATTGCTCATTAACAAGTACAATTTCTGCAGGACACATGGACACAGACAGTCAGAGACAATTCATATTAACGTCCAGAACAATGTGTTAGAGGCAGGGC
The DNA here is from genome assembly GCF_015220715.1 of Pygocentrus nattereri. NCBI lineage: Eukaryota > Metazoa > Chordata > Actinopteri > Characiformes > Serrasalmidae > Pygocentrus > Pygocentrus nattereri. The sequence continues at coordinate 11,274,276 of NC_051227.1, forward strand.
TATATTAAGGCGTACTGGGACTCGGTCCCAGTTCAAAATTCCTGCACCATTCAGACCATTCAGAGTGGCTTTGTGAAATGGTTCACTGTAGGAAAACATACCCACCCAAATATCTTTACAGTGGTGGTAATAGGAACCAGGGATACAATATAAAAATAGCAATTTTTTAATAGCCAAAATGGCCAGTGAGTAGCCAAAATGACCATACTATGATTCTATTAAAATTATTAAAAGGTGAAATTAGATTAAATAGAACACATTTCCATCAATGTACATATATTTCTCAGTTGTTTTATGTTTATTCCATTTGAAATCATGCTCCTATGTTACAAGGCTTGTTCTGGTATTCCAGTGACTCTCTCTCTCTCTCTCTCTCTCTCTCTCTCACTCTCTCTCTCTCTCTCTCTCTCTACGTCTTTCTCTTTCTGCCAGACTCTTGTGCACTGAGCTTAAGGGCTCCAGATCAAGACTTTCATCTCCTCGTCTCCTTATCTCCAAGTTTCCTCTCCGTCCTCCTGATTGTGACCCCTGTCCTATCTGTGAAAGATGGAAAGGTCAACACAGGAGCTCTTTCTGAACTTTATGATCGTCCTGATCACGGTGCTGCTCATGTGGCTGCTTGTCAAGAGCTACCAGGACGCCTGAGCCAGAATTGAAATGAGCGTCTGGCAGGCTCAGTGCTTCACCTGGTTTGTGATGTTGAAGCTGGAAAGAGAGCATACAGTGCAGCCTGACCAGCAGATGGCAGTGTTTGAGTTGGAAACAAGAAAGAGAAGGCCTTTTTCTGACCTCTCAAGAAATGAAGAGATGGGCCTTGAAATGTAGTGGCTGAGTTCTGTAAAATAGAGATTAATTACATGGATCTTAGCTTCATTTTCTTAAGCTTTGGTATACTTGTTTACAGCTTAGGCACCTCTAACAGTGGCCATTTTCACAGCTCCAATTGATTGACATGTCAACGTGTGTGCTGAAGCATAAGTGAAATAAAATGAAAGAGAGAAATGAAGCCGTGTGTGAGCGTCTGGATGACTGAAACACTGAAATGTTAGCATGGCTAATAATGAGGGCTAGTAAACCATGAATGGAAGCCAATAGGAGTTACTCAGCAAGATGCCTGGCTTTCTGTTGTTAGCCAAAAACAATGGGTTCACATTTACTCAGTGTACCATTCACTGCACCGTTCATTGCATACATGCTATCAAAAGCAAATTACTGAATACCACTGCAACATTTAGACAGACCACCCAGCATATGTTATGTTTTGGATGCTAATATGCTAGTCATAATATGCTAGACCACGCTGGGTGACCTGCTAAACCCGCAGCAGACCGGCTGTAGACCGGAATAAACAGGAATAGACCAGATTTGACCAGTGCTGTGCTGTTTTTTCAGCGAGGCAGTTCTTATATAAGTGGTATAAGGTCCCTGACCCGTGTGACCTGAATATTTTTAATACTGTCTTTGTCAGTCATAATATTGGCAGGACAATATTTAATATTATTAACAACTTGGCTTCTAGGAAAAAATCAAAAACACACAAATTATATATTTCAAAAACCCAAAATGACCACTGAAAAAGTCTTTTAGTAGAAAGTAGTCTACTTTCAATTTTAGTTAGTATTTGAAATAAATGGGTTGTAGGCCAAGTCAATATTAAGTCACCACAGCAAACAACTTACTTCCGGGTGGATAACGCAGGTGTCTCCACACTGCCATGACAGGATTTGTACTAATCCTGAGACTGAATTTTCCAAGAGACGGGAAAAACTGAAATCTCCTCAGGTCAAAATCTTCACCACTTTGTGTTGTTCATTTTTGTCAGAATCCATATTTCATTCCAGGCCTTATAAAGCTTTCCCATCACACTTTCAAAAACATGTCAAACTCCCAACAAAGTAATCCCAAAAATAGCCATCGCATCAACATATCGTCTTAGGTTACGGTCTGGTGCACGTATTAGTCATGTAATAGTGTTTGGCAACTTCATCTTTATCTAGAAGAGTAAAGAATTTATTTTGGTCATTGGCTTCGCCTTCAAGTGTGACCAAAGATAGACGATCCTGCTGTGGGATTAATGCTTACAGCTGTGTTTTAAATCTGGAAAACAAGGAACAACAAGTGAAAACCAATAGATATATTTGGTGCATTAGATACAACAGGTGCATTTGACCATGCAGTATCAAGCACAACAATATTTTACTGGGATTGCCAATATTTTGTCTTTTAAGTTTGTATTTATTGTAAATTGTGCCTTAAATTGAGCTTCTTTCATGTTTACCTGATGTGAGTTATCCATCTGAAAGTATAACCAAGTATTGCATACATCCTGATTTGGCCTATTCATATCAGAACCAAATGCAAATAAGTAGCTTGCTATTAAGCAACCAGTTATTACATTGCATCATATTAGAAATGGGTGTTTGCATATCTATCATGGTGTTACTTGACTACACAGTTGCGTCAGCTTGCTTGTGGCAAACAGATATAGCAATATTCACATTTAGACTCCTTAATAGCCTCAAAAGTCAAGGAAACAAGTGACAATAGGGGGGAAAAGGTGTAGAGGACAAAACGTATTGGTTTTGGAACATTTTGTTTATAACTATCCATAATACATCCTTCTACTGGCATGTCATCTGTCATCTAATACAAAATGATCCACACAAACTACCAGTTGTGTGCGTGATCAATAACTGTAGCCTGGATGGAACAATGGCTTCAGTCACTGCAAATAAATAAATAGATAAATATATAAATGGATTAATGGAGGTTGCTGACTGATTCACTGTAAGCGGTTATCATTGCTTTATGTTGCTTCATGGCACAGAAATTGAAGTACAGTTTATATATTATATATTAACTTGGGTGGCCACACTGCTGGCCTGGTCTGCTGAACCTGGCTGGTGATACATCCTGACTGACAGGCTCACATGGAACTTAGCCATGTTTACCACTGACATTTATGAGTTTGTCAGCTGCTTCAGTGCAACTGCCTTGTGGCAAACGTGACAATTTGCCAAGTTTACATGGACCGTCTGATCACACCGTTAGCCCCACATGAAAATCTCTGCCCCTGTTTGGGGGGTGAGATCCGATTACATGCACTTGTCACAGAAGAGGCCAGTTAGCAATAAATTATTAGTGGTTTCATATTATTAGCTACTGTAATCCCACCCATGACTGCATCTCTGGATCATTGTCAGTATTATCAGTATCATCATATTCCTTTCGGATGTTTCAGGTGCTGCCTGATCATCTTCAGTCAGGGTGAAAATGAGAAGACCTTCTGAACTATGAAGATCATTTTCCAGAGTTTAGATCTTTTGAACATTTCTCTCATTATTTATTATAATAATGACCATTTTTTTGTGTATTTTCCAGATATTGTCCTTGCTATGATGGAGTTACTGTATGTTAAGGCACCTGATCTTTGACATCAGTGACATCAATGCCATAAAGAGTGTTTTGCTTTAATGTGTTTAAAGTGTTTAAATTTAAATGAATGAGTTTATAACACTGCTGCATGAATGCTTAATTATCATATTGTGTCATGGTTAAATTTTAAGGTACATAATCACAAAACCTTGAACTATGTTTATGAAACTGTGTACTGACTGAAGGTCAATCATATGTTCGTAAAATTAAACTTGGGGTAAAAATGTCAACTCTGTCCTGCATCTGACACAGTGGATACACTGCAAACAAATTCTGTAATTTTACAGTAATTATTTACCATAAAATTACGGTTTCCTAAATGACAGTTTGTTGTATTTTGCTATGAATTGTGGGAGCTGATGTCCATTCGGAACAGTTCACTGTGTAATTTACGGTGTGTTCCTGTACAGACCATCCCATAATTACCAGAATTCTCTGCAAAAGCAAAGGAGAAAATTTCAAAAATTGCAGTAACGTAACATTTTAAGTGTTTAATTCTGTTCTGTCGTTGTGTGATGTCTTTGTCCACCCAGTTATCTTCAAAATAAGCAAATCTTTTCTATATGTAATTAAAAAATAAATACATTTTGATCAAAAATCCTCGCTGTCAATTTTTTCTAAAGTGCAGCTGGTGTGTATTTGACTGAAAAAACTTTTACAGTAGATTTCATAAGTACAAAGATTTTAACATGAACTAAGAATGTTGTTGAGTAAGGGACATTTGTCTGTGACAGGGTGGAAATATGTTGTGGTTTAATAAAAAAATGATCTGCTTGCAGTAACAAAATAAATCATGTTTTAGCTTGACGGAAGAATTTCTTGAGAAGTCTAATGACTGTCTAATTAAAATAATGAGCTCTCAATTAAAAAAAAGGAAAATCTACAGTAATTTTTTTGCAAAGTTGTGAGGCTCCAATGGCGCCTTATACTGATAATGACTCGTCTGTGATTTGAATATTTAAAAAAACACAAATTAATCCTCTTTATCACTTCATCACGGCATCACGGCACCGCTGGCATGTACAACCAACATAACAACACAAACTCAAGAGCTCAGTATGTTTATTTATTTCAGCAAGACATCTTTCACATGTTTAGTGTTTGATTTGGTTAGAATGCTTGGATGCAGGCACAGTGTTTTTTCACAGATATACACTCACTGGTCACTCTATCAGAAACCCCTATCTTGGAGCTTCCCGAGCTTTCATGTCCACAACATAGGTGGACATTTATAGACTGTCAGGGGCGTGGCTACAGCAGGGACCCTCCCACAGTCATGGGCTGGAATTGCAGGGAACCAGTCCTGTGACCAGAAGGTTGCCGGTTCGATCCCCAGAGCCGACAGTCCGTGACTGAGGTGTCCTTGAGCAAGACACCTAACCTCCAGTTGCTCCCCGAGCGCCGTGGATAGGGCTGCCCACCGCTCCGGGCAAGTGTCCTCACTGCCCCCTAGTGTGTGTGTGTGTGTTCACTAGTGTGTATGTGGTGTTTCACTTCATGGATGGGTTAAATGTGGAGGTCTAATACCACAGTGTGCAAAACACAGTAGGCTAATGGTTCTGAATGAATGAATGAATGAATGAATGACTTGGAAGCCACGCCCCCTCAGATGTCTGACAATTTAAAAGGTTCTCGGATGCCAGTGAAAATGTTGTAAATGTAACATCCTCAGTGACAAAGGTGCTGAGCTCTTGCATTCACATTAATTTTTCCTGCCTTAATTACATGAATACAATAATCATTGCAGCTATGATTAATGTGTAATCATTAATGTGTACCTAGTGCTGTGTAATACTGTGGATTCAGCCAGGCATGTCAGTCAACACAGCTGTCTGACTGCATTACGTAGCGGCAGTTCAAGAAAGGTACAATTACAGCATTAGAAGTGATTCACACATGCATGGATTTACTGATGTGTGAGAGTTTCCGCCTGCGTTGGTCTTCACAAACAGTGGCATGTAATTCATATGTTTTAACAATCAACACGTGTGTGAGGACTGACTCATCACATCTCAACACATGCATTTGTTCACGACCTTCAGAGCGAAGTTTGCTGTGGAGCTAGGAAGCTAATGTAGCTTTAGCACTGCACGCCTACAGACATCACCACACAACTTGTTTAGTGATCTCAAAGCTCCCATTTCCTGTAAGCGACTTACTCCAGACGCAGTTGATCAGCCAATCGTTTTTTTTTTTATTATTATTATTTTATCTTTTTCATTCAGCATCTTGTGCTTCATTGCTAACAAACACAAGAAGTCCCCTTGAATCTGCGCTCAGCTCTTCATAACGGTTGTGCCAGGCTGTGGATGCGATTCAGGACAAAGGACGACTTAATGTGAACTATAACAATGAACAAGCCTTCACCTGAGCTTCTCTGTGGGCGTAAACTGACCATTGAAGAAGAGAAAGAGGACGGCTAACGCAAACAGATGAGCGACAGCCACTAACTGAACAAGGGGGAGCTACAAGCACAGCGTGTTTCTGCTGGAGTAGCCGGTGCGTGTATAATAATCCAGGCCCGGATGCATAAGCAGTAACTGAAGTGTGAAAATAGTGCATTCAGAAAATCTGGTGGACGTCCGTTGATTTTCTATTGGACAGGCGATGTTCATAAACAGCTCTACACATTTCAATTTCCACAAGTTCACTTTTGCCATATGAACATCAGATTGTAGCTCTGTTAATATTGCTAACTGCATTTTCCTCCGTATGACGTATTTCTATACCCATCAGATGTGCAAACATTGCTTGATGAAAATATTCTGTATATATTCTTTACACAGGCCTTCTAACCTTTTCATGTGAATTTTACAGGAATTTACCAGCAAGAACTGGAACATCTAAAGGGGCGTTCCAGCCAAAGAGTTTAACGTGGTATTTTATTCATATTATGCTTCATTTTGTAGCATTTTTACCCTCTTATATCCATTACATGCTTCATGCAAATACACTAAACAAACACCAGAATCCCTGCGGCGTCCACCAATCCTGACCGCCAGTCACTGATCGGCAGGCTAATGAATAAACAAGCTAGCATTAGCGTAGCTCGTCCCTCGCTCCACACGCGAAACAACAAAGAAGACAGTACTGCTCCCTTTATTCAGCATTAAATGGATGCCGGAGACGGTTTTTTAACCCTTTTATCTAGAGTAAAGAAGCTAAAGTTAGATTAGCTATACAGATAGCTGATAACTTCGCTAACTTTAGCGCCTGTTTGCTGACCTTCTTGTCTGACGGGTCATTTCCATGGTTCATTCTCTTTTATTCATCTTTCTAGCAGTAACGTTAGCTGTCCGGCTTCATGTCGCATTTAACAGCCAACAGACCAAAAGAAATGAAACTGGTGTGTTCTACTCTTTAAACTGGAGCACCTAGCTCTAGCTACTTACTGGGTAAGCATGGTGACAACACATAGTGAGGGTTACATCTAGAATTTTGGCTGGAGTGTCCCTTTAGGTTCTTTCTACGGTTCTGTGTTTTCACGTGGTTTGGCGTCACAGAGCTTATAGATTCAGTAAGTGCTCCTCCTGTGTGTGCTGATGTGAAAACTTCATAGCTTTTATTAGAGTGATAGATATTAGAGTGTGTCCTGGTCCGTAAGTGTGGATGTCGAAAGGTGTGTGTCTGTTTAATGCTAATGAAAAGTACTGAGTGCTGAGTAAAGCATTGAGACATACAGTATGTCCTTTATTTATGTGTGCAGTATGTGCATGTCACTTTCCCCTAGTGTGTACATTACCAGTCAAAAGTTTAGAATCTCTCGTCATATTCATTTGGATTAATAATCATTAAATTCCCAGGCAAAGCGAGTATTTTGTACAAGTTCTTATGTACATGTAAGTTATGCAATGAGCCATTTGGAATAATAAAGTTCTATTAATACAAATGTTTATTACCTGGACAATAATATTTACTTGACGTTTTACAGCTTTTTCGTCTTTATGTAATCATCTATAGCTCAGTCTGTAATTCTGGACATGGGACACTTCACTACAATTTCCAACATTTTTATAGCTGCCTACTAATTAATGGCTGTGAAGTTCAGTGAATCTGCAGCTCAATTGGTTTTATATTATTAATAACGCAGATTCCAAACTTTTGAAGTGTATTTTCGAACTTTTTTTTATTAACTATATTTTTGTTTTATATTTTTTACTGTGCAATATAGCTTATAATGTTGATATAATGTTGAATGGTTATTTGCTTTTTTCTCACTTTTTTCTTTGTTTCTTGAAGTGGAAATATATCTGTATGGTATATTCAGAAGAACAGCCAAATAAACATTTTCTATTCTGTACAGGCTGTGGATGAGGAGCTGGCGCTCTGTGTCAATGTGCTTTCCACAGATATTTGTGCTGATTGAAACTGAGCACCTTCAGCACAAGTGTGGAAACATTTCTATTTTCGCTGTCATATCAAAAGCTCCAAAGATGTGTTTACATCACTACTTCTGCTGTCCCTCATATTATGTGAAAGGTTCATAATGAATGGACCAATAGAAAGAGTCCAAAAGCCTAAAAGGCCCAGTGTAAAATATTAATGAAGCATCATGATACTAAAAAAAAAAACAAGATAGAAATATGACAAAACAAAGCTTATAGACTGCTGATTAGAATTATCTAAGAACTGAGAGTCTTAATATTCTAATGAGCAAACTTGGTCCACATCTGACCCTATTCAGAGGAAGGGTCTTATTCACCTCACTGCTAGATGTGCACCCACGGAATACTAAGCATGATGGTTGGTTGAATGATGAGTAGCAATAGACAAGCTAGTTTGATACCTCAGTTATTCCTTGGGGCTCAGTTAAGAACATTTTGTCCATTTCGGAGGGTTTTGTTATGACAGTGAACATGTGTATAGCTCAGTGGAAAGTGTGCAAAACATGCATGCGTTTTTCCTGGAATACCTGTAGTGGTTTTCTATATGAACAGTTTGTGCGTACATGCAAGTTCAGATGATGGGTTCTTTCACAGTGTTTCTGCAGGCTCTGACCTCCAAGGGTCTCTGTACCGGTTGAAATTGAGGACCTGGCAATGGAACTCAGTGAGTGGCCGAGGCATGGGGGCCACCTCCTCCCACTCAGAGCGTCCACTGTGGTATACCTGCACCTCATCTGTGATCTCATCCGGAGAGTAGTCCCCGCCCAGGATGTAGATCCTGTCCCGCACGCCTATAGCCCCAGCGTTGAAGCCAGCACACTCAAACGAGCCTTCACCCTTCCACACACAAGTGTCTGGGCAGAAGCTATACACTTTGTAGGTGGACAGGTCACATAAGTACAGCGTCTCATTAATGGCCACAGCCTTAACAAGGGTAGCATGGAAGAACTGGCCAAACTCAGCTACTAGCTGGCACCACTGATCGGCAATGGCGTCATAGCGGAAGAAGCAGTCCAGTGATGGGTTGAAGGCTTCTGACATTTCCAGCTCAGAGCCAAGTGCGTAGATCACACTTCCACAAGCTGCTGCTTCTGGGAAGTAGATCCGGCGTGGCAGTGGGCTGACCGACTTCCAAGTGTGGCACAATGGATCAAAGTACTCAACATTTGGCAGGCTTTGTGTGCAGCGTGAGGACCCGCTAGTTTTCCCACCGATCACATAGAGACGACTTAAAGCAGTGACTGAAGCATGCATGGTGCGGGCTTTGCCCATGGCCGGGGCCTGGACGAAGCTGCCCATGATGGGACAGTAGCACCAAACCTCGTCGGTGGCTTCATGCTCAGGCTCTGCGATATGGAGCCGCACTGTCCGGCAACAGTTGCCTCGACAGCCTCCAGTCACAAAAAGCTTCTCTGCAAAGCCAGCTAGGGATGAGCCTGGCAAGTCGGCAAGTCTTGCGGCATCCCGGGGAAGCTCACGCCACCGGTCAGCTGCCACATCATAGCAGAAGGCATGGCGGGTCACCCCGTCCTCCTCAGTCTTGTGCACATAAATGTAGCTGGCTGTGGTGGACGGACGGGCATCCAGGAAGAAGCCACCAAACTCCCTCGTCTGTTCCAGAGCTTCCCCTATCACTCGGAAACACTCCTTCTCATCTCGCAATAGCGGCTCTGATCGGCCCATTTCCTCAAGGAGGGCAAGGGGAAGTTGGTGCAGTCGGACATAGGACAGGAGCTCTGGAAGCAGGTGGAGGCGCTTCTGTGGCTCATGCCGGGTCCAACACAACAGGGATCGCAACACGCTCTCCTCATCTGGGACGCTGAGGGAGTCGGCAGACAGACAGCGCTCCAGTACCTGTATTGGCATCTCCAGGAAGTCCGGGCAGGAGGAGAGCACATGGAAGTTTGCCACAACAAACTCGGTGGAGCGGTGCAAGAGGCGCGGCGAGCCATAGCCCTCAGCGATTGCCAAGAGATGGAGGCAATTAGAAAGGTCAAGGGTTTGGACCAGAAAGTCACTGCAGGCACGAGAGAGTACACTCACCTGCAAACACATGTTTAACATGAAATATTGTCATAACAACATTCATAAATTTGGAATACATTTGGAACTGGAATGACAGATAGGTGTTCATGTTCAACTCTAATAAAACAAATATTTATATTACATAATAATCATTTTTGTTATTTTGTATACAACTATAACTTATAATGTAGATTTACATGTCATAATTAGACACCAGAAGGTGATTTTAGAAGGTTTTCAATCATTCCCAGTATTCCAATCATTTTGGGAGCAAATGTTTAATGATACATAACAGACATAGGCATAATAATATTTTATAATACAACTTATATTTAAAAGTGCCTCGATATATGATCAGAACTTTTGAAATGTCATTTATTCTGGATACTAATTTTATATTAATATTTATTAGGGCTGTCATACAACAAAAATAATCAATACTGATTAATCATTTAAACAAAGACAAAATATTTAATGTTCAAACGGTAAACTTTATTGTTTTTTTGCAAATATTCACTCATTTTGAATTTGATGTCTGCAACACATTCCAAAGAAGTTGGGACAGGAGTGTGTTTACCACTGTGTTACATCACCTTTCCTTTTAACAACACTCAATAAGTGTTTGGGAACTGAGGGCACTAATTGTTGAAGCTTTGTAGGTGGAATTCTTTCCCATTCTTGCTTGATGTACAACTTCAGTTGCTCAACAGTCCGGGGTCTCCGTTGTCGTATTTTGTGCTTCATAATGCGCCACACATTTTCAATGGGAGACAGGTCTGGACTGCAGGCAGGCCAGTCTAGTACCCGCACTCTTTTACTATGAAGCCACGCTGTTGTAACACGTGCAGAATGTGGCTTGGCATTGTCTTGCTGAAATAAGCAGGTACGTCCCTGAAAAAGACGTTGCTTGGATGGCAGCATATGTTGCTCCAAAACCTGTATGTACCTTTCAGCATTAATGATGCCTTCACAGATGTACAAGTTACCCATGCCATGGGCACTAACACACCCCCACACCATCAGAGATGCTGGCTTTTGAACTTTGCACTGATAACAATCCGGACAGTCCTTTCCCTCTTTGGCCCGGAGGACACGACGTCCATGATTTCCAAAAACAATCTGAAATATGGACTCGTCAGACCACAGGACACTTTTCCACTTTGCGTCAGTCCATCTCAGATGAGCTCGGGCCCAGTGAAGCCAGCGGCGTTTCTGGGTGTTGTTGATATCTGACTTTCGCTTTGCATGGCAGAGTTTTAACTTGCACTTGTAGATGGAGCGACGAACTGTGTTCACTGACAGTGGTTTTCTGAAGTGTTCCTGAGCCCATGTGGGAATATCCGTTACAGAATGATGTCGGTTTTTAATGCAGTGCTGCCTGAGGGATCGAAGGTCACGGGCATTCAGTGTTGGTTTTCTGCCTTGCCGCTTACTTGCAGAGATTTCTCCAGATTCTCTGAATCTTTTGATGATATTATGGACTGTAGATGATGAAATCCCTAAATTCCTTGCAATTGCAAATTGAGAAACATTGTTCTCAACAATGTTGTTCACAGAGTGGTGAACCTCGTCCCATCCTTGCTTGTGAACGACTGAGCCTTTCAGGAATGCTCCCTTTATACCCAATCATGACACTCTGTGGAATGTTCCAAACAGGTGTTTTTTGAGCATTCCTCAACTTTCCCAGTCTTTTGTTGCCCCTGTCCCAACTTCTTTGGAACGTGTTGCAGGCATCAAATTCAAAATGAGTCAATATTTGCAAAAAACAACAAAGTTTATCAGTTTGAACATTAAATATCTTGTCTTTGTAGTGTATTCAATTGAATATAGGTTGAAAAGGATTTGCAAATCATCATATTCTGTTTTTATTTATGTTTTACACAACATCCCAACTTCATTGGAATTGGAGTTGTATAATGACTTAATATTTTCATAACTTTGACAGGTGTAATATGATTAGTAATACACTGGACACTATAAATGCATACATACAGCTTTAGGGGTTCATTAGGGTGCATAATTAGGTCTTTCTTAATATATTTTTTAGTCCGTTTTAGCCTTGATTGTTAAAACATGTATGCCTTAAAATAAGCACCAATAATATCAATAAAATATCAGGCATGAACCAAATGAAAATGCTTTGTTTATCATAAGAAAAATATGATAATCCTTCTACTAGTTGGTCGCCAGTCGTACACGATGTCATATGGTTGCAAGTGAGCCAGTCCTGTGGAAAACTAAGCCAATCTAAATTAGGCAACGTGTCATGCTCTAGCAAAAGCTGTAAAGGCTGAATTGAGTCAGATAAATAGTGCACAGTTCAGCCGACGAGAGAGAGAGAGAGAGAAACCATTTGATGCCACAAAAAATGGCGACTTATTAGTAGAGCATTTTTGTCAATTCTAACAACAAATGCAGTATTTTGTATTGTGTACAACATATTTCAACAGTACTGGACATGTACACCATACTGAGCTTAACACTCAGGGTTCTCTTTAAAGATGAGGTTCGGCTGGTCAATTTACATGAGATTCTATGATGAATAGCTTTGATGTCTCACCTGCAGAAAGGATGCGAGCTGAAAGAGCATGTCCACATTCTCTTCCCCGATCTCCATCTCACCTGAGTATGCAAAGTCCAGGAAGGCACGTACAGCTTGTGGGGAGAGATTGCTGAGGGTCACTGTGCCGTCATCACGCTCACGCATGTTTACTTCAAACAAGGCTCTGTGATGGAAACATAATATCAGCTTACATATACCAACAGGGCATTATGGATTGAATATGCTGTACAGAATTACTGTGCAGAATGACTGTCATTACTGTCAGCAAGGGTAAGAAATATAATATGTTTTGTAGTAAATCGCTGTCAGAACAAAACCTTGTATCTCCAAAATAGTAATTTTACTGGAGAAGGAGAAAACCTACTTTACTTTTAATGTAAGTCTGTGGATCCAGAGTTTTTTAGAAGTCATTTTGGACCATTTATTTTAGTCCATTAATCATGAAATTTACACACAATATAAAGGGCAACAGATATTTTCATATTATGTAAAAAAATGGAGATACAAGGTTTTTTTCTGACAACAGCGATATGTCACGATATGGACAATGTCACATAAACTAAAAGAATTGTTTAAGCCAGCTTTATTACACATGTCTATAGCCTAAGAATAGCTCCATTAGTTTGCACTGAAGTCCCTGTAGTTACAGAATAATAAGACTTTGTATGCAATAAACCTGGATTGTAAAGGGTTTAAAGAAAGGTTTGATGACAAATCATATTTTCTCAATTTTACTCTGACCTCAGTCAATCAGCCATGACATGTCTGGCGTCCAATTTTTGCTTCTTGAGTTTGGAGCTGGAGTTAAGAGGCTAATGCTGCTAACAAATTCAAGTCAATGGCGCCAAAATAACCCACATATTCTCTGTAAATACACTTCTAAAACATCTCAACAACAGAAATCATGACGATGAATCTGTCGCATCCATTAGCCAGAGAGATGTGAAGGGAAGTCAGATTCTGTGAGGCAGGCAGAATATGGCACAAGACCTGTTATGTAAAAGGGTTCAGCTACACAGAGAGGTTTTGTTCATTTTTATGTCTCACAGCAAGTCGTACTGCTTCCTAAACCACATGAGCAAGTCTGGGCAATCTTAATGAAGAGCTGGATGAGGTTTCAGCAGGAAGAGAGGGGTTTTGGGGATGTATTTACAGAAATGATTTGGGTGACTTTTCACATTATTAGCCTCGAAGCTCCAGCACTAAACTAAAGGGGCAAAAACTGGACACCAAACATGTCTAGGCTGATCCACTACATCTGGGGTAAGTGGAAACAGTGAACCAGTCCTTGATCCAAGCCTTGCACACTGTTAAAAATGAGAGGTCAGCTCAACTCAAAATGATACAGTAACTGATTACATGGCTTTTCTTGAGTTGACTCGACTTGAGGACACCAGAGTTCACACAGCTCAAACTTCTTAGTTGAGTCAAAAGTTCTCTTTTTTCTTTTGAACCTCAGTGAGGTAAATAAAACGAGCTTATTCTTATACTCAGCTTTCTTACCAGCCAGGACTCTCTCCGTCACACAATCCTGCTGGACATTTTTCCTCTTGGATGTGCACTTACAGATGGCAGTGGCAATGCTGGCGCTTGAATCCACAACCTCCTGTTTGGATGATGGCTTAGTCCACTGCACCACTCAGGATCACATGAAACAGCTCAGCTTTTGTGTCTACAAATTTTTAAAACACTGGAGAAAATATTTGTTGTTTTAACTTTAAAGCTTGACATTGTCTCATGTGGTGCAGCTGTATAATAATTCATCCCAGCATCAGGAGGTTGTGAGTTTGAATCCCAAGTAATGGCATAGCTGTCCATATCTAGAAGCCCAAGAGGAAAATGCTATGTCAGATGGGACTGTGTGATAGAAGGAGCACCACCTAGTGGAGAACCTGAGCAAAAAAAAAGACAAATTCAGTTTTGTTTTGTTGCAGTTGGGGATTAGATGTCTTGCTCAAGGGCACTTCAATCATGTATTGTCAGCTCAGGGGGTCTCTAACCTCCAGCCCATGACTGCCCCTGTTTTTCTTACTAGAATTGTAGATCTCTGACCACAGTAGATATTCAATCCACATAATACAGTCCTAAGAGGAAACTCAGTAGTAGACCTAAGACATGAGAACTCTAAGTCTAACTTAAATCAAATTCATGTGATTTAAATTACTTGCTATATGGCAAGAACTATGCAAGTCAGCTCACAACATGACAGCCAATTGCCTGTGTTGTTCCTCGCTATTCCTGTTCTACTGGAAACGTGGGTGTTGCCTCAAAATCTACATTTTACATTGTGTTTTGCTTGTTTACAAAAGCAGGCAATCAATGTGATGTTTAAGAGAAGCTGACTTGTGTACTCGCCATCACTGCCAAGGACCAAGTGCATTAAAAGGTATTGTACCAAGTCAGTGATGAAGAGGTGAACCAGCGATGAATTAACTGACACTTTATTTAAGCTAAATAGCTTAAAACCAAGGCCAGTGAAGTGACTAACTGAATTTGGAGGAGACACCCACATCAATAACTGAAGCAACAATGTCCATTAAATGGCAGCAGCCCAGGGAGTGGTCGCTTCCCCTTATGCAGAACAGCAGTCACAACAGTATTGGGAGGGGTTTGTTTGTTGCGGCTCAGAGAGACTATTTACTATTTATAGTGCATCTCAGATCAGCTCCTGAGAGGTTTGAGTG